>NW_018127926.1:1340017-1361992 GCF_001952655.1 Monopterus albus
TGTTTTACGAAGAACAATATTAGAAACATATGCCTAAATTATTACAACATATAAAATGTGTCACTGATGTATGACGGGTTGGAGGACTTCCACACAGTTAATCCATGCAAAACAATTCAGTGAAGAGTGAAATTAAAGTTGACATGAAACTTTTTATTTAGCTTGTCCATCTTAACCGTTAACTGGGGCCATTACCATTAAAAGTACTTGACATAATTTGCAGTGACAAATTGTGAAATCATACAGGGATAGAGCTAGTACTTCCTACTTTGTTGGGTCCCATATCTTATCCGGGTACTTAGCGCTCAACCTGTCCCTCCTTCCATCCACCTGTTGCGGAGCGCGGCCTCATGCGCCACACGATGGCGCGCTTTCAATTTGTGGCCAACGAGGCTGAATAGGCTGCAAGCCTGTCTGTGGGGGAACTTGAAGCCGTACAGGGGGAAATTATGTTGCTATGTACCGCTGTGGACGGACCGAGGTTTGGAAGCAGCCTACTCAACGATTTGTACATTCGCTCTCCGCGCGACCTCGTCCTGCACGGAGCAGGTAAGGTGTCCGATGATGTAAGGGTCAGAAACTGAATCGTGTTTTGGTTTTCTTGTTGCATGGCTTTTTGTTATTAGAGAAAAACACGCGATGCTGGGCGAAATGCATGCCATCGACGTTTCTTGTCTTTGGGAAAGTTGACTGGATGAGGTGAAACCGGTGGCCGAAGCGCTAATGTGTCTCCCTTCATTGTGCGTTAAAACCCCAAATGTAAATACAGAGGGGAGCGTGCAGGTGGATTGAACAGGGGTTTTCGTGTGCTGTCGTCAATAAGCACTGATTGCATGGGTTACCATGTTAATTATAACATGTTGACATATTGCCCTTACAAAAATAAAATTGGTAAACTATACAGGAAAGATTGAAAGTGCTGCGCAGACACATTAAAGTAAATATTTTCTGGAAAAATTCGCGTGTCCCAGACTTATTAAATTACACCCGCTTTGCTTCAATGTGGCCTCTCTTTTCCCCTGGCTCCCATGCTCTCAGTGTTTCGGTGTAAATACAGTGGAATGTGTTCTGAGAGCTTGAAAGGCGAGTTTAGTGGCATTACTCTCCTGCTCTGTCCAAGTCCAAATCTACTGTTGCTCCACCTCTGTGTGTGCATGTAGACGGGGGGAGACTCCTCAAGGTCACAGACTTATAAGACAGACAGATGTTGCTGTCCCAGCCAGGAAGGACATTGGCAGGATCATTCTGAACTTGAACTGATATTATCATTGAGCATTGTTTCTATGCACAATTGTGAAATTAAATTGTATTATTAAATAAGAAAATTTCATTCACTTGTCAACTTGTAATCCATTAAGTTTTCATTAATATTCTATTCTTGCCAAGATAATCATATTTGGAGAAGCTGCCAGTTCATCACAGGGCTGGACAAATAAGCAGACATGTGCTCTAACCCCTATTCATTCACTTGTTTCTCCCCACACTTCAGAGACTTTCACTGGATACTGTTGTATTATAGTGTCATTTAGATTATATGACTAGTCTTTCATTTGATTTATCATGTGATGTGGTTTTGTAAAAGGTGCATGTTATTTTGGATTGAGAAACGCACTGGTTTTCAATGAAAGGATGTTGAAATAGGGTTTAACTGAAGCTATCTCTTGGCATCTTTGCATTTCATTGTGCTTATGGCATTTAGGTGATTTTTCAGCTACCAAGAGTAGGAATTCGGAAACAACTTGATGTACCAGAATAGCTTCTCTTTCCTTCTTTCTTTTTTTAAATGTTATACACCTGCTGAAAGATGTGATTTTGTTAAATTAGCTCATTCAGGAAACAGGAAATCTAGATAATGCAGAGGCTGCAGGTTATGAAGAGATCTCTAAATTTAGAAACCTATTAATGATGTATTGAGGATGTGTATAAGTGGCTCAATAATAAGAATTAGGTCCTAATATTTTGTGCATTGAATGCATTCCTTCAGCCCTGTCTTCCTGGGTCAAACCAGTTCACTGATACCAGAACACGTTTCTGTTCAGCTCTCAGAGCAAGACTTTGGGGTTTGGGCTGTGGAAGGTAGCTGGGAAAAAAATGAATAATTTAATGTTTTAGAAAATGGGTATGAATGTTAGTTGGCTGGGTATGGCAGTAATGCATTATTCCAGACCACTTCTGGTCTCTGCTATGGAAATCCTCTCAGCGGTTACAAGTCCCAGAGCACAGCAGAGCCAAACTCGAGAGCAAAGAGAAACCCTCTTCCACACTTTAGGTTGGATTCACTGCTGTTTGACAGTTATGCCTACAGATATTCTCTCTCTCTCTCTCTTTCTCACACACACACACACACACACACATGTATTTTACATTTGACCACAAACAAAATTTAAAAAGAATTAAGTCAGTTCAGATCAGACAGCAAATGCCTTCTAATAAAAGTTTGTTATTCCTTTTTCTTGTCTGTGGCTCAAATGAGTTTTTACTGTAGAAATTTAGCAATAGCACCAGAGCAAAAGACAATGAATTAGCAAGTATTGTTATGAAGTGATTTTCAAGCAGAATAGCCGTTTGCCACTTTCCTGTTAAATCTGAAGATGTGCTGGTTTTCTTTGTCATATAGATAATAAATAGTAGGACAAAAGTATTAGTTTTAACATTTTCCTTCATTTTGTAAACAAATAAGTGAGAACCTTTAAAATTAAACAATTAATCCTTTCATTTGTAAAACAACAGGAAATAGCAAGAAGAAAATGTCCCTAAATATTTCTTAGTCCAACATGAAACTTTAAATAGCTAGTTTTGCTAGACTTATTGATTAATCAAGTAAATCATTCGGCACTGGACAAAAACATTAGAACTGTAAGTCTTAGCACAGAAAGCTTTAGATTACAGCCAAAGTGTGTACATTGTGAAGGATAAAATGCAGATATTAGTGCATGTGTGTCTAAACCATTTTAACTTCCCTCTTTGCTATTCATAACATTTCTGCTTTTTCTGCATTAGGCAGTGTGACAGCCCTAAGTGTCACATACGGTACGTTAAGTGTTCCTGCGGTCCGGTGATCGCTCTCAAGAGAGAAAGAGAGATTATTTGCTCCTATCTCAGTTGCTTTTTTTCCTCTGTCAGCCTCCACATTTCTTGTTCTGTCGTTCTTTATCATTCAATGGCTTTAGTGTGTTTTACTGAAGCTATTTTCAACAGCCCCTGTGAAACTGTATTCCCAGTTGTTGCTCCACAGTTGCATAACGTCAGGGGCATAAATAATGGAGTACTTTCCCTTTCTCCCTAACACACACAAAGTACAATACACTGCAATATATGTTCCCGTGCTAAACCAGGGAGGTGGGCTATCTTTCAAGTAGTCTTAACTGAGGTCTCTGCAATAGTGTGGACCTATTTCCAAAGAAGTCTTCAGGGAGTCTCATCTTTGTCACTTATTCATGAAATTCATGGCAACTGTTACATACCCAGTTGGCCCAGAAAATAAAAACTTAACCTGACTTTAATCACACCATTAATATAGAAGGTAGAATTCTGCTCAGGATATGACAGATATGTGGCATACGTTGTAATTACGCTCGTTTGTCAGTTATTGTGCCCCCGTGCTTATGGTTCTGAGTGAAATATCTCGGCATCTATTGCATTGACTGACATGAGACGTTCATGCTCAGCTCAGAATGAACTCGGGTTTATAACTTTTCATATAGTGCCATTATCAGTTCACACCTTTAATGTTATTCAGTACTTGGTTCTGTTACCAAATACCTGCCAAAGTAATGACATTCCCATCAGCCTCAGCTGTACTGTATGTTTTGTGCTACTTGGCAGAATGTTAAAGCATGCCAACACTGGTAAACAGATATGGTAAACATACTAGCATTGTCATGCTAATACTAGTCTTTAGCTTAAAGTACTCTGTGCGCACAGCCTCACAGAGCCACTAGCATGGCTGTTGAATTTTAGTCAAGTTATTTGTGTGTACTTTATATAGAGCTGGAAGTCTGTTTGTGGTCTTATTGCACGTAAACACTTTTATAATTAACCAACTAGGCTCTATTTCTCAGGTTGGGCATATTTATTTTTGAGTGGAAGTAGCTTTCCAACAGTCAGGCTCCCTCTGCTCCATTCCACCTTCCCTTTCCCCCTTTCTCAAATCCACATAATTATTATGTGCATAAATAAAGAGTGAAAGAAAGAAAACGGGCAGAAATAGACTGGGGAACTTTGGTTAAATTGTGGCAGAAAGAAAGAAAGGAAAGATCAGAGAAATAGAGCTTTTTTCTTCTGTATTTCCCTCCTCTCTCTGCCTTTCATTTCTAAAGTATTTGTGCAAATGTCTGTGTGTAAGTTGTTCAAGTCGAGCAGGTGCACATTACATAGAAGGACAGGGCTGACTGAGCAGAGAGGGAGAGAGGGAGGGGTGGTCTGTCTTATAGGTCGTACAAAAGAGCCAGTGTTTTCTCTCTCTCTCCCTCTCACAGTGCTGAGTGAAGACAGCATTGCACAGCCTGTCACCCCCTCATCCTGTGGCCCACTCACAGCTCTCCTGTAACATAGGTACCTGCTATAGAGCTTTACATTAATTGAGTTTCACTTGAGGAATTAATACTTTTAAAGTATTTGCAGAAGTGTGACAGACAACATACCAGCAAATAGAAAAGGAAGGCTGCATTCAAATATGCTGTCTGAGTTAGCTGTGATGCCTTTTGTATCACCATATTACAGGTGAAAGCATGCTTGTAGTCATTCCCTGTCGTGTGTGTGTGTGTGTGTGTGTGTGTGTGCACATTTGAAGGTTGCATTCCTGAGCTTGCTGAGCCATAGACAGGCCTCAGGCCTGTTTTTTTCCTCTGTTGTTACACACACACACACACACACACACACACACACACACACACACACACACACAGACACACACACACACGACAGATCGATGACCTTAGTCTTTGGCACTAAAAAAATAAAGCTTGGCATTGAAAACAAAACCATAATTGAAAAAAACAAAACTGTAACTGAAAAATCTAACACTGGAATTGAAGCATTTATATTGAAAATAATGGCATTAAAAAAAGTTTTTATTTTAAAAATGACAATCTTCTCATTTTGTCTTAGTGTCTTTTTCAATGCCAAAGTAGTTTTTTCAGTGACAGTCGTCTGATTATTATTAATTTTTTTTGTCAATGTCGGTGTTTTTCAATGCCAAAGGTTTCTCTTTCAGTCTCCCTTTACTGTCGAATCAGAAGCCAACTTCAATGTCGTATGGATCTCTTTCACTCTATTGGTACTTTTCTGTACTAGGCAGACCTAAAATTCATTACCCCTGTTCCACGCAGTATTATCATCATCAGCTTATATTAGCTATAGCCTACCTGTAGCTAACATTAGTACTGGCTGCAGCAGACCTCTGCCACACCAGCATAACATTAGTTAAAAGTGAGCTTTAAGGTAACTCAGTTCTGTGAGTAAAGACACCAGTAGATAGAAAAACAGATTGAGAGCTCCAGCTGAATTCAGCAAAGCTGCTGCAGTAACTATGTGGCTATGCTCAGCAGACAGAAGCCTTGATACGGACAGCAGCTCAGGGGAGAGGGCTGTCCTCTCCTCATGGATCTCAATCCAGAGTATGCAAATCTCACTTTCCTTAGCCCCGCCCCCAAAGCCCTGCCCTCCACGCCAAAACTGTGACAGAGAAATGAAACCGAAAAAAAACTTTGGCATTGGCTTTGTCCAGGGTGTACCGTGCCTCTTGCCCAGTGCTTAAGACTAGTCATTGGTCTGGTGCCATATACAGTCGTGCACTTAGGTGGGCTGTGACACAGTATGGATACAGTCACTAGTGACGAATGAGAGGGTGGTATGTGTGTGTATATTGTGTCTGCACAAGTGTGTGTGTGTGTGCATGTATGAGAGTGTTAGTGGAGCATTCAGGTGACTCGTCTGAAGGTTACACAGGGAATTCAGGGCACCGAAACATTATCCATCTGTGTCTCTCTGTCTGTCTTTCTCTGGATGTGGCTCTCTCAGTTTCTCTATCTCTATCTATTTGCTCTGTTGCTTTCTCTCTGGTCCTCTTCATCTACCTCCCCCTGTCTCTTCATGTCCGCCTTCATAATTAATGCTTTTTTGCCAAATACATACAGTATAGTAGAGCAGGGTTTCATGTAAAATGTTTTAATAGTAGTGCAGATGTGATACTTGAGTTTTGGTTTGAAAAATAGATGATTTTTCCCCCCTTACCTTTTTTCTTAGTCTTCTCAAATGCTAAATGTTGTTTAAACACATAGAGCCAAGTCTAGAACTGGGAAAGAAATGAATCATTATTTTAATAAGCTCTCAAGTGACAGAATATTTTGACCCTCTCATGCATGTAGCTGGGGAGGACAAAAATACACTTCTTCTCTGAATATGATATAGTCCAGTACAGCACCACCTTTAACTATGACCTCAATAATAAACATATAATTGAATGTATGCATTTATGACAATTTCATCAAAAACTGAAAGATTTTGAGCTTCACAAACACACATGTGGAAGTGTCGCACTGATTTGTATACAATGCTACTCTTCACAAACACACATGGACATGTCGCACTGATTTGTATACAATGCTACAGGTGTACCTAATAAAGTGGCTGAGTGTTTATACCTCCAGCCATGCACAAAATAGCTCTGATTGTTTCCCTATACAACAAGGATAATAGGTGTGTGTTGGACTCTGTCTGTGTAGGACAGATAAATCTTTTTGCTCTGTGTTTATGGTTGTTTTGAGACCTGGCTTGGTCCAGTAAGAATTCCTGATGCTGTATCCTGGCAGAGGGTGGGTTTCCATGGCCGTCACCAGCTTGGCAGTAGAGATAACGGTCTCCCAAGTGCTCGGCTTTGTGCTTTCCTTTGTTTTGGTTTGAGCTCGCTCCAATGTGGATTTTCAGAGAAATGGCACAAGGACGAGATGATGTGTGATTGTTGGGGGGAGCGGGTGCAGGAAGCAGACAGTGACACAGATACATATACTTAACTGCATCATCTGAAAGGAGGCAGAGTTCAGCTCTGAGCAAAGGCATCATGATCAGAGGCAGCAGGCAGGCTGGAGGCTGCTTTAAAGAGAAGGAGTATGTGTGTTTCCTGCTTGCAGAATACTTTTATAACATCGCAGGAAACAGTGATGTATGTGCATGTTTACGTTTGTACTGCACAAGAGAGGACAGATGTGTTAGGCCAGGAATATAGCACATTCTCTTTTTAGAAGCAAGCACACATGGACTGTACATGTTTGATTTTGTATGTGTGTAATCCTCCGCCCTTCCAGTGCCTCTGGTAATTTTAATGTTTTAATGTTTAACTGAGACCGACAGGAACAGCAGTAATGGCAGGTAAATGGTTAACATCTTACACTTGAAATCCCACAGCTCTATGTCCATTCAAACTATGTATTCTTATAGAACCCATTCATTTTTATTATTAAAAACTACTAGTAATAATGACTGAAAAGCATAGTTAAAATGTAACAGATGATGCATTTTAAAATATTCTCAGAGACTTTAACACTAGAAAAGACCGTTCATACCAATTTGACCCATAATTTAGAACATGGTGTGAATTCACCTGCAGTAATATTTGCTGAGGCTGCACAGTTTAAACAGACACCTGAGACCTGGAAATTTTAGTCACATATTCCCAGAATATGCGCAGGGAAGTATGTGTATTTTGTTTTGGTATGTATGATTTTGCAGAAGATATGTTACATTACAACAGAGTCAGTTAGTTTATATCTTCACTTATTAACTAACAGTTGCTGGAGCTGTAAGGAGATGGGAAATAAGAGAACACTGTAGGAGAGAAAAGGATTTAAAAAGAGAGAGGGATGAATGAGGGAGAGAGTGTTTAAGCAGTTATGATATGCTGAACATGATATGTTTAACTTACAGGTTGTTAACTATGTAGTAACATAGAGAACTTGCTAGGAAATGGCCAGGAAAAATGATGTAATGAGTAGTTGTTGTTTATGAATGGCCAGAAATGACTTGAAGTCATGTAATATTTGAAAACGATGTACAAATTTCATAGATATGAGTCACTGGATAGTATTTACAGTGAAAATATGTATTTATTTAATTCCAAGTAATTTTTGGTCATTTATAAACTACTACTCATTACGTAAATTTTTTTTGGCTATTTCCTAGCAATGTCTGTATATTGCTACATAGTTCACTGTCTGTAAATTAAAGGGTTACCAAATATTGACACCACTGTCATGTCTGTGTGTGTTAAATATGAGGCTACCACCAGCAGACAATTGGCTTAGCACTGCATGAAGTTAGGAAACAAGGGGAAACAGCCAACCTAGTACTGTTTGTAACTTGCTCAATCATCAATATCTCATAACTTAATCATCACAAAAAAAAACCGAAATGTAAAAATAGCTAGTCGTGGTTTTACAGGGAACTACAGTATGTTCCTGTCTGTTTCTTGGCATTGCTTGCCTGGCAATAATACATTTTCCAGAAGTCACCGTGACCCACTGTGGTGCTGGTAGGTTTTGTTAACTTTGGACAAAGCCAGGTTAACCTTTTGCCCCTGTTTCCACTTTGTATGCCAAGTTAAGATAACTGGTGATAGCTTCATATTTAATGCACAGATGTGAGAGTAGTGTCAGTCTTCTCATCTTGCCCAGAGGCACATTTATAGGGAAATGCATATTAGATTTGAGGTGGATGTGACAACCCAGATGATCCAGTCAGCATTCACAGGAGAGTTGTTTTACTTTTTTAGAAGTTCCAGATGACTCATTCACATCTGTTGTGGATGTGAAATTGAGAAATATGGTGTGTCTATCAAAATCTGTTCTTTTTGGTTGCTCATCAAAGCCACAAATAGCACTTTCTTTAAGGCCAGCTGACATTTGCAGCCTCAGTAATTTTCACTATTCACAGGTGCATTTAGAAGAAAAAAAATGCTTTAGTCATCCATCCATTATCTGTACTGTACTTATCCTGTGGGTGTGACCATTCCCAAGATGCATTGGGTGAAACATTGAGTAGACTCTGAACAGGCAACCAGCATATCAGATTGAAAAATTCACACTCCTGAGTAATCTAGAGTCGTCTAATCTGCATGTCTGAACATTCAAACTCTGCAAAGAGAATTCCTTTAATATTCCGTTAATCTGTTTATTTGTCCAAGTTTGTTTCTTGAGACTTTAAATCCTCCACAAAAACCCCTACAGCTTCCTGTTGGCTCAACATAGATTTTCTTAGTCTCAGCAGCTCAGTCTGTTTCTTCACAACATATTGTTTTGTATAGAAAATGAAGAATTATCCCAGTATTAATTTAATCTCCCTCTTCTTCGTCTTCTTCAGGACTCTGCTGTGGAAAAATTGCCTTCTCCAGAATATGCCTTATCTCCATGGTAACGGGCCTCAGGCAGACCCAGAGAAGCACTGGGCCAAACTGGTCCCACTCTCGTCCAGCCTACCTGATGCAATACTGCACAGAAGAAGCTTTTAATATAAATCCGCACAGCTAATGATTCTTGTAGTTATTCTGCCATTTACAGTACAGTGTTCTCACGGGGCCCCAAATGCCTAAAATAGTGCCTGGAAATTTCATTCCATTTTAAGTTGATGTTATTTAAGAAGGTATTACTTTCTACTATTTTGGGATCACAATGCAGAGGACTGTTTATTCTCTAAAACCAGGAGACAAACATTACTCAGAAATGTAGTTTCCCCCCATCATTATGTCAAGGATATATTTGTTCTCAGTTAAGGGATCTTAAACTGGGCTGCATCACTCCCACACTGCTCTGAAAGGAGTCAGACCAGGACCAGAACAGGACCAGAATGCACCAGCTGTTCAGCCAGGTGCTGGGACAGAGGGATCTGTCCAGAGCAGGGGATCTGTTCTCTCTGGAAGATGCAGAGATTGAAGAATGTCTTTCTCAGGCTCTGGACCAGATCAAGGCCATCTCTTGTTCACCGGTCAGCAGGCAGAACCAACGCACTCACATGATATTTATACAAAGGGCAGATGTCAGTTTGATTAATTATTTATGATCTTATCCATAATTCATCTTTTTGTCCTTAATTCCCATTACTGTCCACTGGCTGACAGGACTATTTGACCAATGACAACGACCAAGCAGTGGTAGAGATCTGCATAACGCGCATCACCACGGCCATAAGGGAGACAGGCTCCATCGAGCGACACAGTACAGCGCTGGTGGGGCTGTGGGAGTCGTGTCTGGAACATAACCTCACCCCACAAGGTGAAAACACAGAGGACACCCCACATGCCAAGATAGCCTCCGACATCACCAGCTGTATCCTGCAGGTACATACACAGCACAAACACAGACAGTACACATTGTTTTGTAGTACTTTTGTGTTTCTTGAAGCACAAACTATACATACAGAACGTACATTTTATATAGACTTGTTGACACCTCATTGACCCCACCCCACTGCTGGGATTAATGAGGATTTTCAAAATTGGAAAAAAGCCTCACTGTCTTAAGTTTAATTTATTTAAGCATCCCATGATGCAATTTTTTTTTATGTGATATCATACATAAAACACTGAATAATGTGATACTTCAGTAAATTAGTTTGAAAAATATCTTGCTCACCAACCATTAAAGCTACTTTGCCTATTTTCTTTTCAGACACTAGAGAGTCATGTGAGATTCACAACAAACCCGCACCATAGCTGCTCCTAACCAATTTACTGTATACAGTACCTATGTAAAAATAGCCACAGGTACATCCTGGTACACATTTTGCAGAGCAAGGCTACAGGCAGTCATGCTGAAATCTGACTGAAGGGGGTGAATATGGTTAAAACAGTAGCTCAATAATCAGGCACACACAACTACAAGTGATACAAACATGTATTGGTACAATATCAAACTTTTTCCAACAAGAAAAACATATCTGACAACAGTTGTGACCTAGAGGGAGATGGCTCTCCAGATGGAGACAATGAGACATATCGTTAGTGACATTGCACTGAAGAAGTGGCAGAAATATTCCTATATCTTATACCAATATTACAATAAAATACTCCATTACAAGTATAAAAAGTAGTAGTATAAGACCTAAAACATAATTTTTTTCTACTTTTCTTTCCCATAAAGCATTTTGCGTCCTCAGATTTTTCTTGTGGTTCCTTGGAAGGGCCCTGACCCCCAGGAGGGGAACCTCTTTTCTAAACAAACACTTTATGTGAGTATTAGCAATGCACTATAGGCAATGCTGCAGACAACAAGCAAATTGTATTCTGCAATGTTTATTGTGACCCAGAGGCCACCATTCTGACTAAGACGTAACCTGAGGACCACTGTTGGCGTGGGATATAGACCTGACCGGCACTATTTTACTCCTAATAGCCACCTTGCATTTTCAAAATTTTATATATTTGCATGACTTTATTTACAAACCATGTAATACATGGAAATGTGTTTTAAAAAGTAACAATACATTATTGAAGGCAGAGCAGGGACCACCTGCATTGCCTTTGTGGACCACCAGTGTGGACCACTGGTTTAAAACCCTGCTCTAAACCATTGATCATAAACATTAGGTTGAAAGGCACTCTGGATATTGTAAAGTACAAGCTGAGAAAGAACAGTGAGGCTGAAAGTGGGTTTACAAGTAAGTATACATCTCATCACCGGAGTGGATTTTTGCCTTTGCTATACTTTAAATATAAATCTGTCCTTCATTCTCCATCAGACCTCCACAGCTAAAAGGGGCCTCCCATCTCCACCTTCTCTCTCTCACTCATTCTTTCCTGTGGGAAAGGGGATGTCTTAATATCACAGTAATGAGACTGATTCTTGAGTGTGCACACATACTCACGAAGGTAGAGGTGAGACTGAAAGCTCTGACAGCGCCTCCTGGCTCTGATGTCCTAACTCCAACAGTTATCATGGGAACACTTCTCTCTCTTGTTTCTGTGCTGTGCCTTCTCACTATCCTATTTTCTCAGATGTATTTTGTTTGCTCTTTGTCTTCCTATCATTTTGAATCCTTAGATGCACAAATGCTTGTCTTACCCTTCTGCTGAAACTCCCATAGAGAGGAGGAGAGAAGTAAGCAACTGACTACTGGAAGAAGGCTTTTCATTAGCAATGTTTGTCTGCAATGCACATACTCAGACATACATGCACACAGATGTCTGGCTTATGATGAGATCTTTAAAGTTAAAGTTTCTTTCAGATAAGATCAACATACAGGAGTTCTCTCAGATAAATCAGTTTGTACATTCATAAATGAGAAACCAGTGAGAGGGGCTCTGGGTAAAATGTACTAACTAGTGGATACTACTGACTAACACCTCCCACCCACATCCAGCAGCAGTCAGCATTGATCATTCTTGTGTATGTACCCCAGTCCCCGAGCAACAGAATAAAGATGTGGTACCCAGTTATATAACAATGCAAAGCAATGATACCAATGACTCATAGCTGCAGTAATAACACAGCAGGTGTCCCAGGTACCAACACCTAAATTGTAATTGAAAGCTTTCTAAAAAATATCTGCAAACACACATATGTAGAATAAAATGATCACCCGTCAAGTGAATCTAAGGTAATTTAGATTAATTGACAGTTTGATGTAATAATAACTTTCTTGTGGATGCATTGTGTGTAATGACATCATGTGACAGAATAATGGTCTGAGAGAGTGTGTGTGTATAATTTTAAACTCAAATGTCTTCAAACATTAGTCTCCCTTTTCTCCATCTTTTTTGTCTCTCTCTCTTTCTCCCTGTCTTTCTCTCTCTCTCTTTCTCTCTCTCTCTCTCACACACACACACACACAGTACAGGCCTAAGCAGACTTGATATCAGTCTGTCCAGTTGAGGGTGCTAGTGCATTTTGAGTCTCTTTCCTCCTTCTTTATTCAGATTTGCTCATGTGTCTGCATCCTCAAATACAACACGCTCTCCTGCCCGTCTTTCTATTCTTGCATCACATGGTACTGTAAATGCAAACAATTTAAGGCTTAAAGCATGTTTTGGTCGTTCTGGCGCTCACTGTACTGCTTGATGAACATGCAGCTTGTCTGAAATTACTACAGATCTATGTGAGTCTCTCTGTTAGTGAGAATGTTTTTAATGTGTTAAGTGTTAACATCATGCTTACCCCTTAATACCTACAGTACAGTGGTTCTTGTTCTTGGCTGCTGTAGGTATTAAGAAATAAAGGCTTGTAACAGAGGCCCTGTAAAGTCAAGCTATACATGCAAACCCAGGATTGGATCTCCATCAAATAGATCTCTGCTTCTGTCAGTACCATGCATGCATGTTTAGCCCCTTCACCACAAATCACTTTACAAATTAAATATTTAAAATTTAGTATAATGTAGCATACTTTTAGAATAAATGTAAATTTCCCCACATTTCCTTTCCCTGATTGTTTGGCGATTGCTGTCTCCTTGACCTCCTCTCTTCTTTCTCTCTGCAGAACTACAGCTGTCCTTCAGTCATGGTGCTGGCTGTCCCGCTAGCAGTGCGGTTCCTTCAGAGAGGGAACAGGGAACTGAGCAGGAACATGTCCAGCTATCTCTCCCTGGCTGCTATAGCTAAGGCGGATCTGTTGGCTGAACACACGGAGGCCATAACACTCAGTGTGCTGGGAGGTGGGACACATGGACATACAAACACTCACACACAGAGACATTCCTGCAACAAATAAGTGAAAAATATCTGAGTATTTATGTACATATGCATACTCTTCATACATACTGTTTCATACATGCACACAAACACAGAACTGCATGAACAGAACTGAAACCTTTTCCTGCCATACCACACTAGATGTTGCTGTTTAAAAAGGGAAAGGGACCAGTAGCGTGATATTTTTGCAAACTTTCAAACTACCTGTTGTCTGAGTCTTTGGGGACCATAGGCTGGCCCCCGCAAGGAAATCACTGACTCTTAGGGTGGCAAGAATGGTTCAGTGTTAGGGTCAGGGTTAGGTGTTAGGCAAGTAGCGGTTATGGTTAAGGTTAGGATAAGTCTACAGGAGATGAATGTAAGTTAATGTAAAGTCCTTGCAAGGAATGAAAACAGAGCATCTGTGATTGCGCGGACGTGTCTTTTTACAGAAAGATTTATTTGGTTGCAACATTACGCTGATTTTCTAACAAGACAACTACATGATTATTGGGTTTGATGTGTGGTTTTGGATGGTCTTACTGTTAGCAGACCTACCAACAATAAGATTAACTGTTTTACTGGAGTGGAAATTTAATGTAATGTAATGTAATTGTTGGTTGTAGTAGAAAACCACAGTCTTAACTTATCATGAGCCATAATAAATACTTATAGCTCACTGAGGATGGTAATAATGGTAAATAGCAGCTGTTACAAATCATCTTTCCCCTGATGATTCTTTCATACAGGATAAAAATTCATACATCAGATGCAGTTATTGTGAGGAGAAGAAAACTGTTTCTCTTTCGTCTAGTGCATTTTATCTTGTTTTTGTTCGATATTGCTGCATAAACATTTTTTTTCAACTTAGGGTTATTTGTTCTACTTTTTGATCTGAACATATAAAACAAGTTGATTGTTTACACTGATTTGCCAGACTGTTCACCAAATGATACCAATCTATCTAGAGTTTGTGAGGAAGTGCATACATGATCTAAAAGCAGAACTACTGGGATGCAACACTGTTTAGAAAATCCTCCAGGAGTGCAAGAAGAAATTGTCCCCAGACACTCATCTAAATCAGTTTTTCTTCAACTTCCCTTCTTAACAGAGATCAGGGAGGGGAGCCTAGCTGACCCCTCATGTTGGTGGTTTGGTTGTTTGTTTTTTGGAGACTGTCACTCTAAGGTGCACTGTGAAGTTTCCACAAGAAGATAGTTCACTGTTTTTACACGTGAAGATTTCCAAAGAAATGCCAAGATAGCAGTGAGTAACAAACCTAACTCCATGCTTTAAATTCATATTTCGGAGTTGCATAATGCACTGCCTTTTGTGTTTGCTGTCATTTTTTTCTGAGTTTTTTTTTCCCCATTTGAGTAATAGTAAAACAAAGCAAAGCCATCTTTATCAATCATTATTTATATGGTACCTTTTATAAACATATTACAAAGCGCTTCACAGAGACAAAATCAATAATATTAAAAAACAGTCAATTATAATATAATATAAATGAACTGGGGGGGGCATGAATATAATCTTGGAGCTACCACTGCCCTATCACCTCAAGAGTTTAGCCATTGACCTCCACTGTTGTTAAAAAATAATTTAAAAACACATCAGTGAAACACACCGCTTCACTGGTTGATGTTTCCTTATTACAAAACACCAGACCTTAATATTTTTTCAAATGTTCCCCCAAAGGCTCCAAACAACCATAACATTTTACGGCATCTGAAGTGAACAAGAGTCGGGGGGCCCATGCATGAAATCTCTGGATTTTAACAAATATTTTAATGTTTCATTTTAACATTCAATCCCTTTAGTCCACACGCATGTATGAAATTCCTGATTGTCAGCCACTCAGAGGAGATGAAGTCATAATGTTTGTTTCAAAACCTTAACTCTGAATCTTCTTTCCAGTAATTTTATGGCCCTCCCCATAATATCACACTACCACTGGCTGTGATCCAAGTTGGGGTACTATTACAGCTGGAATACAACACACACATATACAGTGCATACCAGGAGTTCAGAGAGGATAAAAGTGAACAATGCCTGAGGATTTTTATTATAGCCGGTCCAGATTTATGTCCCCTTGGGCAGTTTTTAGTGCAGCAGAGGCAGTTTCAAAATTTTACCCCCTACTGACTCTCACTGCTGAGGCTCATCTACTCTGTTCTAAACTTTTCAACCTCACGTTGCCTTTTTTAACAGACTTCACTGCTCCCCTCTGAAACCTTAACATAAACACAAGACACATTTGTAGTTCATAGACACAGGAACAGATGACCAGTCTTTTTCCCAGCAGGCCTTTGTTTAGGCAGTGGGCTTATGTAACAGGGTTTGGGTGATGTTGGGGATGTATTTCTGCATCCTATACATTTCATGCACTTCATGCATCTGTCAGTTCAGTGTATAGTGAGTATTTTGAGGATGTGTATTTGTGTTTACCATTTACAGGAAGCCAGCAACAAGATACAATGCCAAGGTTTTATAGCCTGCTTCAGGACGCTGTCATTATCAAATGTATCTCTCTCACACTCACTCACACACACACACACACACACACACACACACTCACAACATGTGACACTGCTTTGGCCCCATAGGGACTTGGAGCCAAGAGTTCCTTCCTTCTCTAAGTAAAACCTGATCTTAAGGTAACACTGAAGTTTGGAATGTGTCCTCTGTTGAAGTCATATGTTTTTACTGGCTCCCCTGCTGCAAAACATATGTAGTTACCACACACTGCTTTGTAAGGTTAGGAGAAGGCAGGGCAGGAGGGAACAAGTGTGAAAGGTGATGTTTCCATTTCAGAATCTGCTTTATTGGCCAGGTGTGTCGGACACACGAGGAGTTTGACTCTGGTACATCGGCTCTCAATGTGTATGTACATATCCCCATGCAAGGGGCAAGTAAACAGTAAACCAGCATAAGGCTGTGTAATATAACAAAATAAGCAGTATTAACAAGCAACAAACAGTGCAAACAATGCAAAATAAGCAGTATAAACAGGCAGTAAACAATGCAGTTCATTGTGAAATGGGATAAGTAGTAATAAAAACAGAGAACTTAAAAATAGAGACCTGTACGGATCTGTATAATCTGTACAATGTATATTTACAGGTATTGCACTGAGGGTTATTGTCCAGTCATTCTGTCATTAGGGGTCATTAGCTGAAACCTGAGCTTTCAGTTTTTCAGAGTAGCTCCTCTTTGCTGCTCTGATCTCCCTTGTCAGTGTGTTCCTAGCCTGGTTGTACAGAGTCCTGTCCCCACATCTGTAGGCCTCCTCATTGAAGCTGCTTGAGTCTTACTGTAAAGCAGGGCTTGTTGTTGTTGTTGTTGTTGTATGTGCAGAAGGACTTTTTGGGCACACACACACACACATCCTCACAAAAACTGATATAAGATTTACGAACAGATCACAGTTACAGAAACAGGTAGACTATACAAAGATTGTATTTTCAGGAAAAACCTGTTTTAGTTCCCTAATAGGCCTAAACATCTGCATTTGGTGCAATTAAATTTTATTTGTATAGCGCCTCATCACAACAAAAATCATCTCAAGGCACTTTATATAAGTGGTAACTCAATTCAAAGGCTATAACCATCGAAGTCTGCATTTGAAGACTTATTGTGTCACCGCGTTGGAACAAGGTTCAAATGGTGGATCATTCATGACTCATCCTAACCCAGGATCTTTTGCGCCCTGGGCAGAGAGCAGCTCTCAAGGTTGCTAAGTGACAGGAGCAGCACTTCTTAATGCAACAGCTTAATACAACAGCTACGGAGGCTGTGTCCTTTGAAGGATGCTTCCCTTGAATTTGAGACACAGCAATACTAGGGTCTGGAGAAAGATGGAGAAAAACCCAACAAATCCCCTTGTGCAAGCACTTGGCAAGAATGGAGAAAAAGAAGCCAGGCTCTTTGTGGATGACCATCTGCTTCGACCGTTTGGAGTGAGTGGATAGAGGTGCGAGAGAAAAAAGCATCAAGATACAATGACATAGAGCTTCAGAGCCAGGGCTACCTGCAGAAATGTACACTGGGAGAGAGGGAGAGAACACATTATGGGAGAAAAGAAACAGCAAGTTAAAAAAAGAGTAGCTCAGATCATCATGGGGGACCCTCAGCAGTCTGAGCCTATAGCAGCATCAAAAAAGGAACGTCTTAAGTCTAATCTTAAAGGTAGAGAGGGTGTCTGCCTCCCGAACTGAGAGCTGGTTCCACAGGAGAGGAGCTTGATAGCTAAAGGTTCTTCCTCCCATTCTACTTCTGTTGACTCTAGAAACCACAAGTAGACCTGCACTCAGAGAGTAAAGTGCTCTGTTAGGATGATAAGGAACTATGAGGTCTTTAAGATACGATGGAGCCTTGTCATTAAGGGCTTTGTATGTTAGGAGAAGGGTTTTAAAATCTGTTCTAGATTTTACAGGGAGCCAGTGGAGAGAAGCTAATATGGGAGAGATATGATCTTTCTTGCTAGTTATTGTAAATACTATTTGCTGCAGCAGTTTTGAATTAACTGGAGGCTTTTTAAGGACTTACTGGGGCATCATGATAGTAAACTGTTACAGTAGCCTAGTCTGTAAGTAATAAATGCATGAACCAGTTTTTCAGCATCACTTTGAGACAGGATGCAATATTGCACAGATGAAAGTTCTAGTGTAATTTTAAAGGTCATATCCTGGTCATGACTCATTCTGTACACCAGTATATTTAGCACTTTGAATGTGAACAATTCAGCTATATAAGAAAACAGGCACCTTTATATCGAAATTGATCAATGATATTGCATCTCCCGGTGCTTACGGTGACTGGCTTTTTACTATAAACAATTTACATTCTGATATGGTTGAATGTCATGCAGTAGAAACCAGTTATTTTCTAGTATGACCCCTGTGTCTTAGAGCAAGGACCCTAAATTGACCAGAGTCTTGAAAGGCAGCTCAAAAACCTTTGGTGTGAGTGTGCATTGGCGAATTTGAGGCAATATGAAGCATTTTGTTCTGTATTCAGGTCAATAGGTGCTATAAAATTGCAGGCCATTTACCACTGAATGTATCTAAGTGGTTTTAATAGTCAAACCTTTATTTTGAAATGACAAAAGACTGATTATCCAGCAAGGGAATATACAATAACTTGACATTTTTATTCTTTCTCCCCATTCATCCAATCGTGTTATGCAAGATATATTTATGTACAAAAATACATTCAGTTTCACCTTTTCAACAAGAAAACAACAATTTAAATTATAATACAAGGCAACTTAGTTAATAAAAGATCAGAATGTGTAAACATTGTCCTCAGTTTCTTAAACACATGACAAATATAACAGTTGTACTCATTACTTTATGCATTATCCAAATAGAATACACACCCTAAAATTAAATGAGAAAAACAAACAAAAAAAAAAACCTAACAAAACAGAACTGGAATTACATAACACATACGAATGTAGCTGTTTGGAAATGTAAGGTATTAAAATGCTTTAAAAGCTCAGTGATGGGTATTTCTAGAATTGTTAGTTGGCTGTGCTTGAAATGAAACAAAGTACAGCAGTTTTATTTGCACAGATATTTCTTGCCTCATGTTGTACTGCACATTATGTCACAGTACATCTTTAACACATTGGAATGGTATCTGTGCTTACAACTATAATGGGGATAGATGACATGTCATGTCTAATACTGTAAGTGTACGTACAAGAACGCAAAGGTAGGAAAGCACAAACTGTATAGTCCCCAGGAAAATGAAAAGTGAAAACAGGGTTTTCTTTGATTATAAATTAACTGTGTGTGTGCTGTTTCTGCACAAATCTAGATGATGACTGTTTACTGGCTCACAACCTGTTCAACTTTATCAATAGACTTTTTATCTTCTTTTTTTTTTTTTTTTTTTTTTTTTTTTAATTAAGGCTAATTAAGGCTACAGTGTCATTTTTTGACAATACTTTTGTTGTAGAAATCTGCTCCAAAACTTGTCTTAATATGCTGTCGAGGCCTCCTGTGACCCAGACTCAGTGAACAGCACTGGCAGCAGTGCTGAGATATTAGCTTCTAAAAGGTTTTGAGCAGAACTGGCCTCTTCAACCAGTCAGAGATTTTCAGTTATTTCTGTTTGATCAGTAAGTTTAGTTGCATTTTCAGTTCTTGTAATTTCATAATGACATACCTGAAGACCAAGGCAGAGCATGGTGGAGCATAATAGTGGAGCAGGGAGAGTGAGTGCTGGGTGGAGCATAATGATTGATTTGAAGTTTCATGCTAGCGCTATCTTAAGTTACATACTGCAGCTTTAAATCTTTGGTAAATGCTGCTTGCAGCATGTTTCCTACTACAGTGCAAGTTTCCTAAGCTGTGTGTGTGTGTGTGTGTGTGTGTGTGTGTGTGTGTGTGTGCGCGCGCGCGCGCGCGCACTACAATGAGTGTAGCATGTGTGTGTGATGGCTTCAGTTCAGAAGGTTATGTTACAAAAATAAAGTTTTCAGTCTCTCACAGCATCAGCGTTTCTTTTTTTCTTTCCCCATTTGAATATGTCCAGCACAGTTCATTGCAGCATAAGGGTTCATTATAAAAGCAATGGACATGATGAATAAAACTATTCTTACAAATAGTACTTACAACTAATTCAGATGTTTAAGGGACATTACAGGGACAAAGATGATAACGATGGTGATGATGATGATCATGATAAAAACAGTTAAGTTGCTTTCTTCCCTTTTTACATTAAAGCTTATTACGATGTTGCTGATTATTTTGGTGATGTTGACTATGATGATGAAAATCACAGAGAGCAGAAGTCTGTTAGTTGATGAACTCAGCGCCTCCATGTGGCACCATTTCCGTCACACCCCACGCAACTATGTTCCCCCTCTGCTCGCAGCCCTGGCCCTC
Organism: Monopterus albus; assembly: GCF_001952655.1. Taxonomy (NCBI): domain Eukaryota; kingdom Metazoa; phylum Chordata; class Actinopteri; order Synbranchiformes; family Synbranchidae; genus Monopterus; species Monopterus albus. The sequence continues at coordinate 1,360,571 of NW_018127926.1, forward strand.
CCTCAAAGCCAAAGCAGAAATTTCTTCCTCTGACAGGACGCTGTCCCACATGTTCACCCCCGTCATCTTCCCAGCGAATGCCAGCTTGGAATCGAACCCTTCCTCAAACCCCGCCATGCCGCTCCCGCTGCCTCGAGACAGAGGGCAGCAACCGTTTCTTTCTTGCCCCAGCTGGAGTGTGCCTCCGTCAGGCAAGACATGCTCCTCAGCCACTCCGGGTGTTGTGGCCACTTTTTTCCCACCTACCCACAGCGATGCCAGACCCTGCTCGGAGAACCAAGCTCCACATAAGTGCATCCACTCTCTTGGGATCACTATGCTCCTTGCCTCCACCAGATGAGCCTCTCCTCCAACGGTGAAGAGCACAGAGTTTTGTCCGATTAGCAGCTGGATCTCATATGGGTTGCGGCGGTTGCCGTAGGAGAACAGCACGGTTTTGTTGGCGACAGCGGTGGGCTTCACCCACATGCAGACAGTGAAGGAGGAGATGGAGAGAGGCATGTCTGGTATGACAGAGGTGTAGATTCGACGGGAGCGCATGGGAAAGAGGAGGGCCATCTCGCAACCTATGCAATCAGAAGATGTGATAAATGTTCACTGTCACCGAATAAAAAATTTTACACATGCAAATTCACATGGGCTTTTTAAATTGATGTTGGCAATGACAAGTTTCTTACTAAGATACAAAATGTGATCAAATGATGTTCTGCTTTAAAGTGCTGTTCTTAGATCTACTCAGGATTTTATTCAGGGGTAGGAAAATTTTACCATATCAATAAATTGCACAAAGCACAATGAAAGCTTTTTTGAATAGAAGCATATGAAAGTCTGATTGAATGAACTACATTCAAAGATTGGTTCACGGTGAGGTGGTGAGGTCTTGAATCATGGTGGGTTTTCTTTTTCTTGTCCCACCAACACCCCTCCCTCTCTGGGTCATTGGTTCTTTCTGCTTCATTTCATTCTTCCTCCTGTTCTTCTCTATTTTTGTTCACTCAAACACACTCACGCTTACACTCCCATTCAGATTCACTCTGCATTGTGAAACCTAATTTTGACAAATTTTTCAGTACATAAAACTTGTACAGTTTGTGTGCTGTGTCCTTTTGAATGAGACCTTTCCAGCCTGGATTTCCTGCATTAGCATTAGCAGACACACTCCAAATCTACTAAAACTGGAGATCCTAAATATTGATATTTCGTTTGTCTCAAGTTTCTGCCACTCAAAATAATGGTGAAAAGGACCTTTTGACCATGCTCTGTGTGTGTGTGTACTCATGATGGTTTCCATCTGGTTCTACTTTCCCTTGCTGCTTTGGTGCGGTTCTTGCTAATGATTACACCTCCTCTTCTCCATATGTAGGCCAGACTTCCATTTCTGAGTCCCGTGTGTGTGTGTGCATCATGTTTAGGTTATTTTCT
>NW_018127926.1:1362055-1412052 GCF_001952655.1 Monopterus albus
GTGTCTTGCTGACAAGAGTGGTGCCTTTGTGAAACTAAATGTGATCCAGGTTTTCTCACTCAGTCACATAATCTCTAAACGTACACCATTATTATTTCAGGAATGGACAGTAAACCATGTACTGTACTGGGTGAAACCACATACAGTAGTGACTTCAAATACATGTTTATAGCCCATTAGAAGTTCAGTCCAAAGACTGTTTGCATTTGACACTTATCTTTTCATGCTGTTTGCTTCTGTTATCTTTAAAATTCTAAAAATATACCTTTGAATATCTGTCAGTGATGGATGATATCCCAGTTTGCCTGAGCTAGGTGTTGTACCTTTGTTTTTCTTGAAGACTCACCAGATTATGTTTATAAAAATTGCTAAACAGAACTAAGAGGCATTAAGAAAGCATTATTCAGCTGGCCCCATACTAACATCTCTTCTCCATGTTTGACTTGACCACACTGAGCTAATATTAGTGATGAAGTGATGAAGATAATTTGCTACTTGAGGAAAAGCTATATAGGAAAAACACAAGCTGCTTGATCAACTGCTTGACGGAGGTGTCCCTTTCTTTGACTTGAAGCATGACCTGAAAAGGCAGAAAAAAACAGATATTGCAGATGTTATCTTACCTGCAGGTAGGTATCTTTGCTTAGATGACCTCAGCACCTCCCCCATCTCCAGCCTCATTTGTTGCAGTGCAGCCAGCGCCCCTTCTAAAGCCACTTCTTGTGATGTGACCTTTTGTGCCCAGTGCCCAGACCCCCCACTACCTGAGCTGCTGAAGCAGCTGGCCTCCAAATTGGTGAGTCGGGAGACTTGTGTTCGTCCCATGATGAGGAGCCGGTATAGCGTTTCCTTCAGGTTGTTGTAATCCTCGAAAGAACTCTCAGAAGAAGCAACAGCAGCAGAAGCCTGATCTCCAAGTTTGAGGAGCATTAGGGTTTCTCTGAGACGGTCTTCCAGCTGCGAGGCCATCCTTCTTCCTGCTGTCTCCACTGCAGCCCCACAGGAGCCGCCATACTGGTCTACAAGCCTGTCCAGAAGGACCAATGTCAAACATTTTTAACCTTTTTTTAAATGAAGACCTTTGATCCTTTGTAACCATTTAGCATAAGAATTTGGTGTGAAATCAAGCTTGGCTCTAAAAATTGAATGGAAACTCATTTCATCTTATTTAAGACCTTAATTGCTTTGAGATCTTGTTCCTTTGTCCAACCAACCTGAGAATGTCCCCACGCAGTGACCCCATCTCCACCTTGATGATATTGTCGACGTACTGAAGCAGCATGTTCTCCCTCATCTGACTGTTCTCCAGCATTGAGAAGATTTTGTCCCATTTGGTCAGGTCAGGAGAACTGCAGGGCGCAGGGCTCGGCGTGGCTGGAGGAGGAATGGGGAAAAAGAGAAAAGTTAGAAAAGATGAAATCACTGGGGTTTCTACAGCACATATGTAGAGGAGTTAAACATGAGTTAAACATTCTGTGATTTCTTCAGCTTTTAACAGGAACTGTAGGCCATAATTAGGAGAAAAATGGAAAATATATGCTTGCTTGCCCTGTATCCAACTGCTGCGAAAGGTTCAGTGAAGGAGACGTTGCGGATTGATAGTTGAACAGCGTGTAAAGGAGAGAGAGAAAAATGTGAGGAAGAAATAGGATGATAAATTTCTGGCTGCTGCTTTTCCTGTGGGATAATCTATCTTTCTGTGTGACTAAGGAGAATGAATGAAGGAAAGGGAAGATCTGCTGAGAGAAGAAAGATAACAAGAGTAGAGGGAAACATGGGGAATGGGGGATAAAATAACAATACTCAAGTGTGAATATGTGTCAGACATATTGTTCTGATTAACACTTGGCCTCTCAACTTCTTTTTATACCTATAAACATATTCTAGTCGAGCATTGTCATAGGACCCTAGGAATTGTTTTGACTTCCTCTTCCAAAGGTACCAAAAGCATATTGGGCAGAAGGTTTCTGCTTCCTCAAAGCTACAGCCTCGATTGAGTTAATGAGCGATTTTAATGCATTTGGAAGTAGAAAAGGACCTGTCAGTTTGACTAGCTTGGATCTTTGACCCTTTGTGGTGATTTTCACCTGCATTTGAAGGCTCATAAAGTCATTTCCAAATTTTTGTTTAGATTTATTTCTGAAGGTTTTATGTTGATGGATGGATTTGTCAATTTAAAAATGAATCTGCACCTATTTTGATGACCTGGTTCCATCTTCACTAATGATGATTTTGCTGCTTTTATCTGTTCCATTTAATTGTAACCTGATTATTTTTTGTTTTTGGATGGTTTTGTCAGATAAATCATGACGTTTGATGGCATCAAATTTGGCTTTAGGAAACTAGAATTGTTCACCGTTTTCTGCCATTTCACAAACTTAACAAATGTCAGATTAACTGCAGTTAAATGAACTGCTTTATTCTTTGTGACGTTTAAAGGGAGGGCCCATGTTTTCAGTGTTGCTGTATGAATAGCAATTACAGGAACTAACCTTTAAGTACACACATACTGTAAATGTACATGTACAGGTAGATAGAAAAGTACTTGTTGTGAAAGTACAACCTATACTCTCCTTTTAATAGCAGTCGAGGTGTGTTGGGAAACTGTACAATTTCCTTTAAAGAGCTTAAGCTTTTCATTTTCCGTGTATCATGAGCTCTTCCAAGTTTTCCTCTTTATTTTAAATTCCCATTCAGAGATTTGAGCAGGTCAGAGGCAAAGATTTGTGTCTGTCTACAGGCTTTGACCGCTGTTTCTTTGTACTTCTTGCTCTTACCATTTTTTGCTTTGGCATGCAGAAAATCTTTTTTTTTTTCTTTAGCTGTAATTCAGAGCCTTGTATTACACTGCTATTATCAATCATTTGTCATCTCTTCTTTTTTGCCTTCAATCATGTTTAATCATATCACAGGCTGTGCCCAGAGCAATGTTTCCTGCCTGTTCAGTGTTGGTCCTGCAGTTCTACCTCCCACCGTGTTTAAAACAGCAAACCAATGCAACACACAAACCGTGGTGGCCACTTTCTTTTCTGGACACACTTGAACATAGACTCCACTCTCTCGTTAGCCCCACATCAGCAGCGATGCTTTCCAAAACAGCTGTGCGATGTATAGTAGTGTTTCTGCACTTAGTGTAACGTGTGTTGGTCCTGGTAGGCAGCTGAAAAAGCCCGCTCTGCTCTTCTGGCTCATGTATATTCTCTGATCTTGCTTGTCTCATTCGCAAACTCGGTTTTTGCCAACAGACTCTCTCCCTCTCATCTATCATTCTCTGTATTTTTCTTATTTACCCTTGGAAAAACAAGATACTCATCAAATTAATACTAAATTTCCCAAAAGTGGACTTGACAGTTATCAGCTATGCCACCACCAAAGTCACATGTTAATCACTAAATCAATTAAAAATCTCATCTCATTCTTTTTCTACAACCTCTTGAATCAGTCACAATATAACTGGAGCTCAGCTGTTGCTGCTGCTTGGTCTTAAGCCATAGTGGTAAGTCCTGCCTAGTCCATTGATTTCCACTATAGTCATGATGACAGTGACGGACTGAACATATAAAGACAATGACGCTAATGCCCTTATCTCACCTTTTACACAAAAGCATGCATAAATCCTAGAAGAAACTAATTCACACTGTACAAGTGAATTAAATGCAATAACACCAGCCTATTGAGGTCAGATAAATCTTTGGTTTCAGCACACACACATGTGCTGTCTAATACTTACGTGCTGGTGTCTCTCCATCTGGGATTTCATTGCCGTAGCTGTCAGTGTAGTCGACCTCGATAACATCCTCGTAGGCAAGAGCCAAACACACACACAGCGACAGGACACACACTGCCTGGAGGTTCCTCCACCGAAACATGCTGCTGCTGACTGAGCGTGTATGTATGAGTGAGAGAGAGATGTGTGTCTGCGAAGTCCCTGTGTGTGTCTGGTTTGTCTCTGCTTCCTTTTATCTTCTGTCTCACTTTCTAGAGCACTGCAGGTCTGTCACTCTCTTTTTCAACCCCTCACTCTCTCATGTTTGTCCCTCCTTCCTAATGACTTCCAACCTCTACCTCTCATGAAACGCAGAGCAATATTTTCCAAGGAAACCCAGCGGTGTATAGTATCCCAATCAGAAAGAGGGTTGACTCAATCTTTGATCACTCTTTTGAGAACTTTACATATCCATCCTTGTGAAATCTGGGAACACAGCGACAGTATAGTCCAACAGGACATGAAACATGGGTTGTAAACAAGCCAGATTATCTAAACCATGTTATTTTAAGTCAACCCAAAAGTAAGTGCACCCAAAGTGTTGGTAATCCCTCACTGCTCAGGAAAATTGTGTGTACATGTACAGTTGTGATAAACAAGGAGGAAGCAGGAAAGCTGTTAACCTGTGATGTGTTTTGTTTTGGGGTGATGATTTTATCATTTTACAGCAGTTTAGCTAACATGAATCTCCAATCTGTATGATCACTCCTTACAATTTTGCCTTGGCTGACTTCTATTTAGCGATGGCGCCTTGTTCCCATAGGCCTATTTCACCATGGAAAAGTTTCAATTTGCAACATGAAATTACCTCCTCTTCTGTTAATTGCAGTGTTTCACTAATCGACAAGACCATATCGATGATCCATGCAAATATCTGCAATTTGCTTGTGATTTGTTTGTTGAAACATGACCCTTGTAATCCACTACCAGATGTAATCTTGATGCGAGCAGTGCCAAACCCTTCTCTTTGATTTCCCGGGTCTGAGCCTAATCCTTAACACTCTCTTTAACCCAGTTACTACACAAAATTCAAGCATACAGGGAATAGAAATGAGGAAATGTTAAAAAAATTCTCTAAATTTCCATACTTGTGAAAACATTTGGCTTTCACAATTATCGAAATATCCAGGCAACCTGCGAGTGGGGAGGTGAGTAATGCGTCGTTGGAGGTAGCCCGTGTGGCGTAACCAGATCTAACTGCTGCTCCTGTGGCTCACAGAGGGATGGAAAGAGGGGGCAGAGATAATGGAAGGGGGAGGAAGCTGAGCACACACACACTTCCCTGGTTTCTGCCCCATGCAGAGACTGTGTGTGTTTGTGTGCGAGTGTGTGCGTGTGCTGAGGGAAGTTGGGTTGAATGGAACCCAGACATCAGGGGTTTCTAAAAGGGTTTATTGTTCTGTTGCTTCGTTCTGTTTATTTATTTATTTGTCAGCCTCGCTGTGTGTGTGTGTGTGTGTGTGTGTGATGCGAGTGTGAAATGCCTACATTCTTGTGTGTGCTTGTTCAAGGGGGATGGAAATAATGACTTCCTCATGGGATTTTAGGATTTGCCCCTTCTCCCCCCTCCCTCCACCTCTGTGTCTACCTGTGTCTCTCTTTCACTGCGTCTGTTTTCTCTCCCTCAGAATCCCACTGAAACACTCTTGTTCACTTGTTATCTGGGTTTTGAACAAACTTTTGATTCAGACAGCTGCAGTGTGCATTTGATGGTTTTTTTTTTATTTTTTTTTTTACTAGACTGCTGTTGTCTCTTCAGGTTTTCTCAGTAAAGTAATCGTCTGAAGCACAAAAAATGAAGTTATACCGTATGTGTCCTTTAGCAGCTACACTGATTTATTTGGGTTTATACAGTAGGAAGTGAGCAGTCATCACAAAGATTCACTGCCAACAGTTTCTAAACCATAACAAAAATCACTGCCTGTGTATTTAAAAACCTGTACATTTACATTACAGCAGGTAAAATCATGTTTTTGCTTATGTCCAGTGCATTATTAATTAGTAACAACAGAGGATAAAGAGGAGGTTCAGATCAGAATGGATGATGGAGGAAACATTTTGAGTCATGTATACATATAATGAAAATCCTTACATCTTTCTTTCCACTCTGGATCCCTTCCAGAGACAGTTGTGCTTAGTAAGTGCCTAAATACTTGCAGGGGACTATTGCTCATGCAACAAAAATGCAGAGAATTCCAGTGATAGGGGTTTTCTGGGAGAGGGTTGTCTCCTGTCTCTTACATTTTGATTTGACAGTCCCCCTTCCCCTACCTTCACCAATCTGAGGTCGCGCAGGCTGCATGATATATGACTTACGGGACATACATTCATGAAATATGAGCTGGGAGCGTAAAGTCGTAAAGTTTTCCAGAAAAGTCCCACTGGATATAATTTGTGCTGATCTCTGCAGTGTGTTTTACTGTAACCTCCCACATAAGAGTTAAGTGTCGAGTAGTTTGTCATACCAAGTTATGTATATAGTTGGATATGAATGGGATGAAGTAGAGCTACAGGAATAGTCAGTCAATTGACAGAAACTGAATTTGCATCAATTTTGGTAATGGATTAATTACTTGATTTGTTTTTGATAGGAAATTAGCAAAAACAAATCACCACTTCCATAATCCTACATGTGAAATATTTTCTGGTTTTGGATTTTTCCATTAAAGGGAACCTAACAAAAAAGGTTGAGCTGAGTAACACTTGTCACGGGGTTGTGCGCTTGTCTCCACTACCCACTCCTAAAGAGGTAGCACTCAAATCCAGTTCCAGGAACGTGACAGGGGAAGGAGCGTGTGGTCGCAGAGCAGCCGCCCATGATTGGTTGAAATTGTGTCTTCACCAATTGGTCAATAGCATTACAAGCATGGTGTGTAAACACACTCATTGGGTACAAGGTGAACGGGGTGAGTGGACCGCGGACAAAGCGGTGAAGACGTCACATTTCTGCAGGTCTGTGTTCTGCTTGTTCAGCAGCAGTTTGATAAACTGCTCATACTACATACATTACTAGATGATTGTTGCACTGTGGAGTGATACGTCCTGTCTTCCTCTGCTGTGTGTGAGAGGAGAGCAGCCCTTCTAAATGCAGAATGACAGAGAAAATACAGTGGAAAAACAAAGCAGGATGGTTTGCAGGATGATTTGCTACCAAAATAGATAATCATCAGCAACCTGCCAGAAAATAAAACAATAAACAAAATGTGTTTGGATGTTACATTTTGTTTTCTTAACTATTAAAAATGATTTCTGTTGACTTTTATATAGCGTCATTCATACATATTATGGGCCGAGTTTTAGGCAACACCTTTTTTTTTTTGTTCCCCAGTCGTGTATGTGCTATATTGTACCTTTTTCTCAGTTTTAAAAGTGTCTTAAACCACTATGGGGTTTGGTCTTAAAGGCTTTTGGAGTTAAAATGTCTTTGCAAACCTGAGTAAAAATTGAATTTACATATGTATCCTTAAGTCAGATCTCATTTAAGTTACTTGGAATTATATGCGCTGGTCCTGATTGCTTCAGTTTATAGGTTTTGCTATTGCTGTGGGTTGTAGTGTCCTCTTAGGAGTTTTCTGGATGTATTTAGCACAGACATTTTAGTACAGGGACAATGAAATAAATTTAAGATATTCAGCAGCTACGTCTATTAAAGTCATTTTTTTAAATTCAAAGTTAACCATGTCTCTGGAGTTTATTTTTTCTGACTCATTTTGGGATGCTAATGTGACATTTGGAAAAACTGCACAAGCCGTCATGTCCTCTCCTGCCTCTTCACATAAAGCTAACAATAGTTTGACAGAAAACCTAAGACATTCTCTTTGTCTTCTTGCAAAATGTCTAAGGAGCCCTTTGTGAGCTGAAGGACCAAAGGTCATTAGAAGATACAGTATTTTACTGAGATTTGCAAGTCATGCTGATCGTTTGGGTGTAAGCTGGAATGAAGGTATGAAGGTCAGAGGATGTACATAGACAAGTACAAAGACAAGCTGTGAAGACTAGTGGGAGTCAACTAAGGCCCTAAAACCTGAGGGGCAGTAAGTACATTATGTATTCAAATTAAAATCAGTAATGTGTGCATGAAGGTGCAGTAAACAGACTCAAACAGGCGAGCTCTATAAATCCTCCTGGTTCTGTGCAGATTCTTGTCCACTCCTGCCTTTTATCATTCCTCCAAACAGGCCTGTAAACTACAACTTCATGGTTATTACCAGCTCCCTGCCTTGTATCTGCCTGGTTCTTTAAGGTGATTAGTGTTGCACTTGTACAGATGGGCGTATGTCTGTGATGTATATACTATAAACTATGATTAAAGAAAAATGAAATGGACGGTCCGTCCATTTTTGTTCCTTATTACCAGTTCTCTGTACCTCTTTGAGCACACAGCCTGCGGTTATAGTAATAAATAGCTGTGAACAGCTCTTGTGTCAAACCATTTCTTTAAATTTCTGCTGTGAGATTTCATAGAAAATGATTAAAGTGAATTACATGTACATTTTTCAGCTATTAGTTTTTTGACATATCTTGGACAAGATGTCACAGTCAATGCAAAGGTAACTTTGTTGTCACATTACAAAATTTTGGATACAGTATAGATTAATTCACATGAATAAGAATGAATAATAAAAAAATGTTTGAAAAGAAAATAGTGAAGTGGACTAGTGAGGTGTACAGGTCCTACATGGAGGGCAGGCTGGCGTTGATGATTCTTTCTGCAGTCCTGTCTGTTTGCTGGAGTCTGTATCTGTCCTGTTTGGTTGATGAGCCAAACTAGACAGCGATGGAAGAGGGGTGCTGGATGTGTTTTCCCCAGCCTCACCTGCTGCTTCCTGTCTGTCAGAAAGCTGGTGATCCACTGAACAGGTGTGGGCAGGAACAGTGAGCTGGGTCAGTTTGGAGTGGAGGATGTCTGGGATGATGGTGTTTAACGCCGTGCTGAAGTCCACAAAGAGGACCCGTGCATAGGTCCCTGGGGAGTCGAGGTGTTGCAGGATGTAATGCAGTGCCATGTTCACTGCATTTGACTGCCTTTGTCAAACCTTGTTTCTCTCTTCACTCTTATTGTTTTCATCAGTGTAAATTCAAAAAAATGATTTATTATTAGAATAAATCCTCAAACATTAACACCACATATAATCTGCCCCAGTGTCAGCCCTTGTTTTATGCAGGTTATATAATTAACTCCAAAACATGACTGCAGTTACATTTACAGCATTTCTTGTTGTCTGGTGTTTGGTCAGGCAGCACAGAAAAGGCATTGTTGAAATCTTGAAATGTCACTAATAAGGAACGTACCACTGAAAATAAGCTATTGTTCAGCAATGTGAATCATTTAAAGATGTTTCATTCGTGAATCAAAGGCTGTTTGGTAATGCCAGGGGTTTTGTTGGGCTGCCTGCTGATTTATAGGAATGCCTTTATGTTGAGTCACATGTAGAGTAAGTACTGACATATTTTTTCCTGCTTCAGCATCACTGGAAGAATATTGACAACAAATGGAGAGTATTTTATTCCTTAATACAGATGTTTTATCATGACTAAGGATCTTGTGTGTGTGTATTTTCTTAAGAAAACAGTTACAGCACTTCCTCAGGACCTTAACAGTGGTATTGCCACACAAATTAAACTGAATAGTTTGATCAAAAAACATGTTGCTAAAGTATATTTGGTACATGCAGTATCTTCAGTTGCCACTTTATGTACTTTAATCTAAAGCTAATGTGGTCAAAGCCTGTGATGATTCCTACCTAGGATGATATAATTTGTGCTGCTTAGTGTTGCACAGAGAGGTATTTCTGTTATTTAGTCTTGTTAATATAAATGAAATGGATTTTTGTTGCTGTACACTTTTGGCTCCGATTTCAATATGGACCTTATTGAACTTGTTGCTTGCTTTCTCAGTTGGATTTTGTTGCTGTACACTTTTGGCTCTGATTTCAATATGGACCTTATTGAACTTGTTGCTTGCTTTCTCAGGTAACCACATGCTGTTGCGAGTGTTGCCATCAGTTTATCCCAAACAACCAGACACCATCCACGCTCACCTAGGCAACCTTACTGCAATGATGTTACAGCTGGAGTCCGCAGAACAACAACACCTCATTAGACTCATTCAAATGGTTGCTGAGCAGCATCCGCTTGTGAGTAAATCAAGCTATTATTGTGTTAATATTTATTTTACTGTAATTACAAGAGAGAACGTAAAGTTGATGTCATGCCGTGTTGAATTTTGGATAAATGCGCCATGTTTGGAGCATTATGCTCTTTATCAATCAGAGCTATATACACTACATACAGTCTATACATTAATGTCCAAACAGCTACTTTAGTGTTCAGTTTGAGTGCAGACAGGACAGAAATGGATTCATCTGTAGTGCTTGTGTCATCTGCTGAGCAGCTGCTAGCTTCTGGGGGCAACAGTGGCGCGGTGAGTAGAGCAGTCGTCTCCCAACCGGAAGATTGAGGGTATGAATCTTGGTGCCTGCAGTCCACATGCCACAGTGCCCTTGGGCAAGACACTGAACCCCCCCAAGTTGCCCGTGATGGCAGCTCGAATGCACGTAGCGGCCTGGGGCCCTCGGCTCCAAACAGACTTTCGTTGTACGTGTTACAATGACAATAAAATAAAGCTTCTTCTCTTCTTCTTCTTTAGCGTTAGCTCCCGAACTGAGAGCTGAGAGTCATTTTTCAGTCTGTCACTCTTGTAGATGGGCTCTTTGGGTCCGCTCCAAGTTAGCTAAGGTTATCTATTCTGAATTACCACAGTGACTAAAGTGATATCTAAATGATTTAAGCAATTTTTTAGCCAAACAAAACAAGAATGTATGCAGGTAAATACTATACAGCACGTATCTCCAGAAATGGTGCCCAAATCCCAACATTCAACTCAACTTGACGTACCTTAACGTTCTCTATGTATAAGAAACTGTGGGGTTATGTAAGAATAATGCCCCATCAACTGAATCAGAGCTGAGCCTCTGTTGCCATGGCATAAGAAAATGTGTAGGTTACATTTCTGCCAGTGAGAAAAGGTTCATCAGATCATGTACTGTACTTGTACTACATCCAGTAATGAGCTTATCTAAAAAGTATAGAAAATCCACAGGAACATGGTTAGAAGTGAGTAAGTGGATCAGTGTGTGTGGAGCACACACTTCTGAATAGGAATTCCCTTTAATCCTGTATATTTTGGAGCAGAGTTACTGATGTTCGACATGAGAGAAAAGTACCACATACCAGCACACAGAGCATGTGGTGGTAAAACATGGATAGTCTCAGTGACTCACTATGTCTCACTGTGGAGACAGAGAACCAGCCATCTGGAGTTACTCTAACCTCCGGCCCCCACACAGGCACACACAATATTTCTGTTGTGATTATAGCTGCATTCATCACAGAAGTTACCAAATCTTCTGCATCCTAATATGCACTTACTGGAAGTGATGGAGTACCTAAAAGATTCAAATTGACATTGACATATAACTTTGAAATTACATAACATTATTTTTATTTTTAATGGTCAAACATCCTCTCCCTGAGAGACAGTTCTTGTTTGATATTCCCATATTTGTTCAGAACAAATGACTCACAAAAAACAGTCCAAGTGGGGCGGTAATGGTGAGTCTGATCCGGTCACGGATGTATTATAGGAGCTGGCTCTTGGATTCAAAGATGGTTCCAGTCACTTGAATGAAAATTGTTCATCTGATGCATTAGCCAAAAATGTTTTCTGGCTTCCAGGTTTGCTTTCTGCATTATGCAGCCCACTGCACGTGCACATTAGTGTTTCCTCTCTGCCTCCACTCATGCGCTACTGCTCGGCCCATAGACTTTACAATTGGATGATGTCACGAAAACAAGTTTGTTTTTTAGGCTCTGGGAAAGTTTTACAATTATAAATCCCCATTGGATTAAACAGTCATAATGCAAAGAGTGAAAACTGACCTGGTTTGCAGTTTGATGTATCCTGTCAACACTTTTATACGTCTCTTATATCATTGTGGTCTATGGAGAAAATGCTTGCAGGGGTAGAGGCGGACTTTTTAGCTGTAGTAGCGAGTGGCTGCTGGGATACAGTAAATGATATGAATGGCTGAGTGAATGAAGAGGAACAGTTCACCCAGCTGGTTCGTCCAGACAGTCCTGCAGTCTGTTATTAGTCTCCCAAGATCACTCCTCTTAACTCCTGCCTTTATTAAAGACATATGAATCCTGTTTGATAGTGTTCTGTATAAGCAATGACAGAATCATTTATACTCAAAAACTTAACTTTTTTCCATCTTTATCTTTGTATCTCCTCATCCACACAGATGTTGAGCCCTCAGGTACCGGCACTGGTTGGTTACCTAGGTGATCAGTCTCTAACTGAAGCTCTTTTGGGTGCACTTGTGGATGTGTCACAGTCCAACCCTTCCTCTTTGGTCAGCTTTCTGCCAGCGCTGAGAATAGTGGGACAGCAATGCCCTGCTCTCCTGGGCCATGTGGCCAAAATCCATGGTGCAGTAGGCATGATCAGTGAGGTAACAGCACACATGATCTTACAAGTTTACATTCATTTAAAGTACTGATACAGTGTGCTTGATACAGAGGGGGAAAGTACCCATTTCAAACTGAGTACCAAGCCAGACCTGTGCTGAAATAGGAAGGAGTGAGCATTTTAATGAGTTTGGAGGACTGGGCTGCATGCTCACATGACTTTCCCTGTTGTCCTGTCAATTATGAAACACACGTCTTCACTGGCCAAGCCAATTTGATAATGGCATCATTATACAAAAGAGAGTGGAAAGTCATGAATGAATGCCAACAGCAAACTGGCATATCCACACAAGTTGAACCTGATTCAACTTTAAAGAAATGTAGCACTCATTTCCAAACTCCAATTAAGGAATATGAAGAGACAAGAAGTAAGAAGGAACACCTAAAACTCCACCTTAGGCAGTGCACAGCCACACAAACATAGACCTGTGCTGAAATAGGAAGGAGTGAGCATTTTAATGAGTTTGGAGGACTGGGCTGCATGCTCACATGACTTTCCCTGTTGTCCTGTCAAGTATGAAACACACGTCTTCACTGCACAGGCTGGGCAGGTCTGGAGGCTTTGACTGCTATTACCTACAGTATATCAGGTTCTCCTAAACAGACCAGTTGCTCAGGTGGTTACAAAGAAAAGTAGTTTTTAAAGTTCTAGCCTAATGACACAGCCATAGCACAGTTTAAGGGAACATTACCCTCAGGAAACACCCTTGCTTTTACATATGCTGACAAAGATGACTCAGCTTTGTGTGGCTACTCTTCAGAGAGTTGCACATGTATGGCAAAGCATCCTATCTTCAATTAATGTGTTTTAAGTGTGTTAAGTGAAGAAGTCTACGTTCATGTGTTATCCATCCATACTGATTAATGTGCATGGTGAACATGGTGAAGTAAAGGCTCAAAATATCCATAATATCAGTATTGTTTTAATCACCTACAGTTTGTGGGAAGATTTAAAATATCAAATTTAGTTTCTAATGAGGCTAAATGTTTCCTCTGAGCCTCATTTGGTCAATCTGCAGGTTAAACACTGCAGAGTTGGCTGCTCATTTGGAACCTAATGGTGTCTTGAAAATCTAAGTATGTGTTACATAACACATTAAATTCTTGGTCTTGAAAATCTATGTGTTACATAACACATTAAATTCTTGCAAACCTACAGACATAGGACTTGAAATCAAGGCAATACAAAGGGCAATAAAGGATGTACAGTATACCAGATATTCTATATATATTCCATGCATCCACATGTCCATCAAAACCATATCTGACATATGAGTATATAGTGCATGAGTACCCGGCTGTACCAACTTGTGTTGTGCAAATGTAGTAAATAATACATGGTTGTCCACACATCACTGTAGGGTGAAGTCGCACAGTTTAGTCAATATATATAACGTGGGTACCAATTGACTTGAGTCCGACACGAGACCTGATTTTCAGAACACGGACTTGAGCATGGGCTACATTTGAACCAGGAAGTTGGACTCTGACTCTGTGGGAGAATTCACAAGTCATATATGCTTTATGTTATCCTTTCCAGTGAGTTAAGATACGGATATTCTTTCTCAGTCAGAAAGTTTAGTTCCATTAGGTGGAACTAAAGTGAGCATGTTGGATGTGAGGTCCTGTATCAGTTAGCATCCTGACATTCACGTGTGAATGGGGAAGCTGGCTTCATCTGGTTCTCCCAAGGTCTTCTATTCTGATAACATGTGGATTTAGGATCTGTCTTCATTCACATGCATCGTCTGTTGTTGAAGGGGTAAACAGGTAGTTCTTTGAAATTGATACATCAAGTCAGAGATTAGAAATGTTTTTAGACTTGGACTGTGACATTCGCAGCCTGGTACATAATAATGTGGTTAGGGAGGTAGATTGGGGAGAGCTTTCCATAGTTACCAAGCTGGAGGAAATAAAGTTTTTTTTGTTTGTCTAGTTGTTGTTTTTTTATTACAGGTATTACACAAGTACATGTGCTCCTGCCAGAGTAGGTTGGCTCCCATTGTTTTTAAAATTATGATGCTGGAGTGATGGAAATGAAAAGGTCAAGTTGCGTCTTCCTCGGTGTGTGTATCTGTGTATGTTATTGCAAAGGCCAACGGGAAAGAAATTAATATTTTCTTGCCAAGAGCCATCTGCATATGTTTGTATTTATTGTTGTTTGTCATGATTTAGAAACAAAAGAGTTACACCAAACCCCCAAAACTATCTGGAAGTGTATAAATAATGTGTGTCAGATTATATAAAATTCACTCTTTGTTCACCAAAACACATGTAGTGAGAAACAATACCTCCCAGATTGTCCCATTACACAAAACTGGTCCCATTTTCAGCAATTTTCACAACATTAGAAATTACTCTTATTTTGTTTCTTATTCCTTTGTTATGGTTTGTTTTGTTTTGCCAGGACCAGCAATCACAACATCAGATATAATGTTTTTAATGTCCTCACTCACAATCTGTGTCATCCCCTTTCTCCAGACTCATGGTCACAGCTCATTGGTCTACCTGGTGTCCCTTCTTGGCAGCACAGAGCACAGTGTTCATCACACCCTGTTGCTGGAGATCAGAGCTCTCACTGAATGTTACCCGTCTTTACTGGGAGGCTGTGGTAAAGACATCTACAGGATGAGCAACTCTTTTACAGCTATAGCCAGACTGCTGGGGAGACGACTGGAGGAGAACACGGCCACACGCTTCAGGTTGGGAAAGACGCTAATGTGGACTGACCAGCTTTGATTTTGTCCTCATCCACTGTATATGTTGAGATTGCCTCCATTCCTCTCTTTATCTTCAGAGGACGGTGTTTTGTGTCCAGCTATGGCCACCCCACAGTATGATTTCCCAGTGTGTGTGCTCACAGCTGCTGAATTAATGCTTACATGTATTGAATTAAGGATACAGATTTAAACAACACCAAAGAACAGTTTTGTTATTGGTTCTGGTCTGACGTAAGATATGGGAAGTCAACATTGTTTCACATTTAGAGCCAATAAACCTGTTCTCCCTTTCACTTGAAAGAGCTTAATTTAGGACAGAGGATAACATAATAGGAAAATAACTGCATTGAAAAGCTAAATTCATAATAACATTATTACTATTATTTGATAAAATTATTGAAATTACAAATCGGGACTGAAAAACAAGAGATTTGCCTAAAAAGTGACACATTTATTTGCAGTTCATAGAGTAGCCCATAGTTATGAAACTTGCTCAAACCCCAGAAAATACACTTATTGAACCTGCTCATTGATTTGTGATACTAAAACCTGAAAGCACTTGATGTATTATTATTTATAGATCATTAAAATGTTTTTCTGTCTCGTTCATTATATTCTGTCCTTTGACAACTTCCATCCTACATAATTACTATATAATTAGAAGCTATGAAAAGTGTTTTTCGGTGTGGTATACATGCACAACATGCGAGGACAGCATGTGAGTGTGTTTTGTATGCATGTGTTTGCCTGTTGATGTGCAAAAGTTGGCTGCAATTTATCTGACTGCAGTGTGGGAAAGGCACGCATAGCTCTCTCTGAAATAAGAACATTGTGTGCAGGATTGGAGGCTTTTGCTTTGCTTGGGGTCTTGTAGAAGAAAGACAGAGAGAAGGAGGGACTGAGAAAGTTGGGGGGATATTTAGTTTAGTTAGAGACCAAAAGAGAGGACCATAAAAGCACATAGAAACATAGATAAGAGAAAGGGAGATTGTTCCAGCAAAAGAGGGAGACGGGGGGTGAGAGGCATAAAAAAGTCACTCATCATGAGAAAGCAAGAATTACAGAAACGCTGGCCAGAAGGGGACAAAAGGGGGAGAGTGAGGCTATTAAAATCTATCCAAATGTGTCTGTCCAGCTTTTATCTCACGTGCCCATTTACCTCCAGTCCAATCCTTTCTCCTGTCTGTGTGTGTGTGTGCTTGCGTGTTTGTTACAGGGCAGACGAGGCGTGCCCATCATCTACCTGTGCATCTCTTCCAGGAGGAGAAGGCGGGGTAGGAGGGGGGTCAGAAAAGCAGCTGCAATTACAGACCCGGGCCTTCGGGGAGGAGGGGGGGGATGCGGAGCTAGATGAGGAATCCCCTGCCACTCAGCAGCGCTACAAACCGAGCCAAGCCATCACTGAGGAGAGACATGAGATAAGAGTCAACAGGTCAGTTAGTCTGTCATATTAACATGGCTCTGCTGAGTGTCTGCTTAAATCTGACTGGACAGTAAGAATTTCTGTTCATGAAGAACAGACTGTTGCTGTTGCCACTGTCACTGTATAGTGTCTTTGATTTTATTGATCTCTAGCCAAGTTAACGATGCTTTGAGCCAAGAAGATATGACTGTGTCTATTTACTGAAGAAAACTTAGGACTACTGAAAGTTCAAGGCATGTTTTTTATTAAAAAAAAATAAAATTCTCAAATTTTAAATAGACGTTTGGTTGGCTTTTTGGATACATTTACATTTTTAGTGTTGTACTTTAGTGAGTTAGAAAAGTACTGTGATAATGAAACATCACCTGCTGTGTTATACAGTGAAGTATGTTAGACTTACTGAAGGTCATGCAAATGCATGACTGAAGCTGCAGTACACAATCATAATTAACAATATTAACAATACTGGCAATACAACTATAAAGACAGCAGTTTTCTTCCAACAGAAAAGTAATTTAAGCACAGGTGAACACTGATTACAGAAAATTAGTGCTGCATGTTTAGCAAAAACATCCTTAATCCCACAGTTCTATTTTATTTTGTTCTGTATATAATCACAAAATCAGTGCACCTTGTAAAATTTTACTTATTGTAATTTCCCCAAAGAAACCTGGTAAATGTACTGCAAGGTGTCAAAGAGACAGCTGTCAACATAAGGGAGTGAACAGAATTCAGGTCTATACAGTAGTTTTGCAGGTCTTATATTTCCTGGTCCCTCATAGGTCAAAGAGCTTGGCTCTGCATGTGGTGCGCTCACGCTCCATCAGCTCAGACGCTGGGGAGGACGAAGAGGGAGTGGTGCCGATCCCGGACAACGCCATCTCCAGTCAGCACTCAGAAAACCAGGAAGCACCACCTACTGAGAGAAAAGCGACAGGCGACATCTCTCCACCCATTACTGCTCGACTGGACAGAGGGGTTAGAAGGGCAGAGAAAGGTCAAAGTGGAGAGGAGGAAGAGGTGGAGGAAGCAGATAGACTCTTCATCCATTTCAGAGACAATATGGAGACAATCAGAGAGTTCTGTAAAGACATGGTGCGGCTGATCCCCATACCAGAGCAGTGTGTGATAGAAGGTAATGTGAGAACATGATGAGCAGCTTTCTGAATACAAAACGCTGTGTCATATTATTATGCTTGTGTTCATACAGTAAGTGTAGAAGGGGTTACACATAGAGAGGCCCAGAGAGGGTTTGAGATTAAAGTCAGATGTGGTGACTGGGGTTGATTAATGATGTGGGATTATTACACCTCCCCTTCCCCGTTTCACTCGCTAACTCACACAGTACACACACAGAGATGCAGCATTGCATAGCAGTCAAGAGGACTTGATTACTGGGATTTAATTATGAATTTTGTTTTTTTCAGGGGAATTAGTTAGATTTTAGTGTTGCATGTGAAGATCATTGAGCTGGTCACCCACCCCCGTGACCCCATCATTAGTTACTACCCTGAATACCTATCAGATTTTTTTGGCCCTCTCATAGTTTATATATCCTGCCTGGACAGACACCTAGCGCCCTATCTTGAAACAAACGAATTGCGTGCATCGGGGGTAGCGTGTCTGTGTTTCCTAATTTCCTACGTGTGCAATTACCATTTTCATGGCATGCGCATCACGTTGTCTTTTTACCAAGCTGCAGTCTGTCGACTTCGGCTAATTAGGTGACCAAGGGTGCCCTTACACGCTGGTATATAAAGCATGTCAAACTGCGTTTCTTATCTAAGGATCCATGGCATCTTGATCAGACACCTTGAATCCTCGAAACAGGACTCCTTATGCATCTGCTGTGTGAAGAGCTGTTTCCAATTATTGAGTGCCATCAATCCAGCTACTGATGAGGATCGTGTGCTTCACGTGCAACATCTACAGTCCCTTCCTACAGTTTAGCAGGAGTTAAAACTCAGCCCAGAATGTTTATTTACTCAGGCTGATGTTAGAAACCAGAGGGGAGAGATCATTCAAACACACAGTTTAAACTCAAAATTAAATAATATTAAAGGTGATACCGAATTGTTGTTTTCAACATGTTGCATCCATTTGAAAAATTATTTGTCTATACACAGCCTAACCAAATGGCCCAAATCCAGATGTCCAAAGGTTATACAGCTGTGGAGTACACAGAGTGTAACTGCTGCCAAAGGGGCTACTACAAAGTGCAGAATTAAGGGTCTGAATACTTCTGTAAATGAGCAATGGCCTTATGCACCTGTAGTGTACTGTACTATATGTGCAAACATTCAGGTGCACAAATTCAACAGTTCACCTGTGTGCACACAGCACTTCTCTCCCCCAGCCTTCCACCAAAACATGAACTTACCATTAATCAAACTCAGCTGTGACTCACCATCCTTATTATTTTACTTAATCTGTAAGGCCTAAAATTCAAATGAATATAAAACTAAAATGAGGCACTACAAAAATATACTATTAATTCAGGGGATTCCCTCATGATGCGCAGAAACCATTGACCCTTCACTAGTTTCTCCTCCTTGGCTGTGAGGTGGACGTTTGTGGGAGGCGGTGATGGGAAGATCGAGTAATCAAATGATCAAGTTATGCTGCAACAGACAGAGAGAAACACAGAGAAAGAGTTGAGTGAATTTGTCAAGTTTCAGCTGTGCAACATTTCAGCATCTAGTAAATATAGTTGAATCAGTTTCACTCTTGTGTGTGTGTGTGTGTTGCCTGTGTGACAGATTCAAATCGAGGATGTGTGGCCAAGCTGTCCTTCTCCTGTCCCCTGAAGGGCCACTACTGTCTGTACGCCAAGTCCTGTTTTAGCCTGACCAGCCGACAGCCTCATCTTTGGATTCACGTCATGCTGCTACAGCTACAGGTATCCACATGTTGAGCTGTAAAGCACAAAACTGTCAAACCTTGTTCCACACCATCTGTCATAATGCTTGAATCTTAAGAAATGAAACTGCAAAATAGCAGAACCGTATCTTCAAAAAGCTCTTCTTTAGTGTACTTATACCATATTTGGATGCCTGCGGCTCCAGGTAATTTTTGCTGTTTAACTTTGGACCATTAGAGAGCGAGTGAAACTCAAAACAAACTCAAGTGGTATCCCCTCCTCACTTCCCTCCGCTCCTCCTTGCCCCTCCCGCCCTGTCTTTAAAACTATGGCACGACAGCCTAGGACAGACTCTGCAGACATGTAGCTCAGCAGTGATAACCGGCTCCAGAACTAACGTGTATGGGATACTGTATAGCACATAGAGCTCGTGGGTTTTGGTGGCACTGCAGGGACACGGGTCCTTTTTCATATCCAAAGTACTAACGCAACAAATTATACAAAGGAACAGTTTTTCCCAGTAATACTGATTCCGTACTAATGCTCCGGCCACTTTCACATTACATTAAATGTCACATACTTGACACACACAATGTGAAACAACAGAAATGACATGTTAAGCTTTGATAGTTTAACAAACTCCCCATTTTTCTAGTTGTGTTGATGGAGTCAATCTTAACAATGTCTCACTAAAATGCTACATGATTGTTGTGTTATGACATATACACCAACATATACACGTTAGCTAGCTACCTACACATCTGCATCAAATGTTAGTCCTTTGGATCCTTCTAATGGGCTTCATCTCTGACATGCCAAACTGATGTTAAGCCTGGTTTTGGCTTGTTCTTTGTTGCGCTCTTTCTGTGCTACAGAACACAGGGTCGCTCCCATCCTGGGTTTTACCTGCACAGGGGGCCTCCACGGTCCGTCTTTGAAATGAGCCATACTGGTTTGACAAATGCCTCTATTAACCTCGGATCAGTGTGGGTGTAGAAGAAGTGTGGTGGCCACAGAGGGAAAGAAATAAACAAGGCCTGAAGATAGTAGAGTGGGCTGGGGGTTTAGTACATCAGGGAGACAATTTTTTACTTGATGGTTTGAGTCATAGCCCATTAAGTTGTACTGTTTTATCCTAATCACTTTGACTTAGTTTTCTTATTCTTTTTAGTCTAATTTTACTCTACTTTTATTCTATTTTAGTTTCCTAAATGGTATGGCATTCATTACTAGGTGAGAGAGAAACGGTATTTCGATTTTCTGTATGTCCTGCACATATAGTGAATTGACAATGGGAAAAGTCTACCAGATACTGAATCTCTGTTCTATCAATGAGAATTCTCAGTTAATGCAGCTTTAATGTTACGGTCACTGCAGAGAGAGTTGCCACAATTGTAATGTTCTCTCGACAAAAGTAAAACCTGTAAGCCTGAAACATGTTGATTCAGGAACACACACTGTTATATTTGAGAGCTATACGGGAAAATCCTGAAATGTAACAAGTGGTTGCATCTGTTCAAATGTAAAACTGCAAACAAGATGAGCTCTCTGTGCCCTAACCTGTTTTCTCTTTCTTGTTCATGTCTCTTCTGCTTCTATCCCAGCCTGTTTGTGTTAAGTTTCCTTGTTAATTTTATTCTTCCCTCTCAACCAGAGTAAGTCCTGTGTTCCCCTGTGCTCCAAGGACGAGTGTGTCCAGAGGCTGGCTTTGCTTTGGGGGAAGACACAGCTAAAAGGAGCTCACAGTTTCCCCATTGCTATTACACAGCACACTACCCCACACAAGAAGGTACTGGACCAGAGTTTGTGCCTCTGTGTGTGTGTGCGCGTGCGTGCACGCCTTTGTTTTACCTACATTATGGGGACCGAAACCTGTTAACACACTCACACTGTGAGGACGCGGCCATCCTTGTGGGGACTAGTTCCCACGAGGAAATCACTGAATTCTTGGGTCGAAACATGGTTTAAGGATAGGATCAGGGTTAGCTATTAGGCAAGTAGTGGTTATGGTAAAGTTAGGATAAGTCTACAGAAAATAAATGTAAGTCAATGTAAATTCCCCACAAGGAACAAAAACACAGCGTGTGTGTGTGTATGTGTGTGTGAATATATGTGCCTGTTTCAGTATCTGTTTTTGTAAGTCTGTGGATATGGGAGTTGTTCCTTCATAATGTGACAAGCTAAGTGGTCTCTAGGAAATAATTAGACCCACAAAGAAAATATGTTTGTCTTTCTCTAATTGTGTGCTGTGGCTGCAGTGACATGGACCAACTATTGTTACCATATGGAGCCTGAACATAGCAACACACACACATTCAGTCCCATTCACTTAAAAACAAACACATGCACGTTTAGAAGACAAGGATATTGGCCACTCTTGCAGTTCACGTAGCAGTGTACTGTTTCGTTCCATTCCTCTAACATGCACACACACATAAACACACATGCATACATACCTACACTAGACAGGGTAGAAAAATTAATGCTGTGTGAAACTAAACTTCTTCCTTTACAGTCTTTATCAGTGCCTATAAAATCTCTGATTTACTTGTTCAGCCTCTAGTAAAGTTCACTTCCTGGTGATCTCACCCAGCTGTAACTGGCCTCTCTTACTTTAAATTCACTTTAAAAACACTTATGGAGATATTATTTATTATTATTTACTAAGCTTTTGAAGGGAATACTGTATTTAGGCACAAAACAGTGAAATTACATATGTTCATATCTATTAAGGAGTCACAGTGGGGTTTTGCGACACAGAAAACAAAATGAGAGTGGCACCAAGGGAATTTGTGCGTTTGTTCTCATGCAATATGTATTTTAAGATGTTCCCATTCAGGGGTGCAAGAATCAGGGAGGAGAGAATGGAAATTTATACAAATACTCTCAGCGCCTGATTTACCACCGCTGTGACAGAGGAACTGCAGCTGAACTGTGACAAAAGGAGAAAGCCGGTATAAAATTTGCGGCTCTGCTGTCAGTGTTAGTTATCTCAGGTCTCTTTGGAGTTAAAAACATGTTTGGCCTTAAGGTCAAACCATGCTTCAGTTTCTGAATGAAATAAAAGAAGATTTGAGTGGCAGTTCTGAAAAACTGCTGTGCTCATTTACATCAGTGTTGGTAAATACACCACTAAATTATGGCACCATAATATTTTGTGGATCTGAGGCTAATTTGTGGCAGGTTTAGTAAATCTGCTCATTATTCACTTTTTTTCTGGGAGTTAGATAAGAAGATTGATACCACTCTAATATCTGTTATGTATATATGCAGCTACAACCAGGAGGCAGAAAGGCTAGCTTAACATAAAGATTTAAAACAGAGGAAAACAGATGGCCTGGTTTTGTCCAAAGGTTAAAAATCCACCTTTCACAAAAAGAAGCAGTAAACACTAAAGATATACCTGTCTAACTTTTCCTCCCCAGTACCATTTCGGAAATTCTCAAGTACCAGTCCTCTCATATTTCTCAAATAGAGACAGAATTGGAACTGATTAAAATACATGAAATACAGCTCACTTCTTAAATGAGTGCTCAACTGATTTAGCATTTTTTTCATCTAAAACATTGCTGGAATCATAATAGATAGTCTGAAGAAACTGACCACAGTCAACACAGGAGAACCAGAGCTATCATCTAATTTATTCCACACGTCATTTTCTCCCTGTCAAAACCTGGTGTTTATATTGTCCGCAGTTCAGCCCCCAACAGTTCAGAGATCTGAGTGTTTTATGCTAGTATTGACTAATGTAGCCTGGAGGAACAGTCTGCAGAGGCCTGGTAAGTCCACTGCTTTGTAACAACCCCAAATATTTATTATGAAACCTGTGATCCTTAGTGACATCATTTGAGGCACTTTATCAAATTCCTCCCAGCTCACTCTGGAGCTGCAAAAGGTCTGTGTTTCTCAACTATAGTAGTGTCTCTGGTGTTCCCTAATATTTACTTCCATCTCCACTGTTATGCATGGGGATGTTCATATACTAACTTGCTTTTAGGCTTGTGAAAGTTTGTCTGTATTGTTCAGGAAGTACGTCAACACAATGCATAAAAAAGTCTTTGTACACAAAGGGCTCTATTTTCTTGTGACAGGGCACAGCACTATGCGTGTGTGTAAATTCCATGCACAAGGCACATATAGGCATATCCAACAGTGTTTTGCAATTTTGGTGAACACAGACACAGCACACTTTGGTGCCACATACTGAAGACTAGTTTATTTATCTTATTTAAAAGTAATCTTTCTAGGTTATCACACATTTCATGATGCAGATAATTTCACATAGAATTATTTAGACTGAATTCAGTTGTGGATTTAAGGGTTTATTTCACATTGGTGTGGCCATTAAAGTACACTTTGGTAGCTATTCCTGTGCTTCCTTGTTCTAAAAATTGCAGATGCATCTGCGATAGTGATGAGTCATCTATCCTGACGGGGAGATTTAAAGGGAGACTGTTGGGCTTTTTGGGGCTTCAGGGATTTAAGAGGGGCATTTGTATAGCCCCCGAAAACTCAGTGTTGTAGTTTTATAACACAGAAGTAATCAAACGCTTTTGT
Organism: Monopterus albus; assembly: GCF_001952655.1. NCBI lineage: Eukaryota > Metazoa > Chordata > Actinopteri > Synbranchiformes > Synbranchidae > Monopterus > Monopterus albus. The sequence continues at coordinate 1,385,914 of NW_018127926.1, forward strand.
GAGCAAAGATGAGAAGGATGAAGGAAGGCAAAGGCTTGAAGAAGAAGAAGGATTGTTGTGAGATACAGAGGAAGAAAAGACAAATATTCAGTAATAAAAACAAGCAAAGGGTTTAAAGAGCTGCACCGTAAATGTGTTAATAATGACTGAGTTCAATCAGTGAGAGGGATAAAAATTTAAAAGGCCTTTATGGAAAAAATGGGAAAGATTGGCTGAAACACGCAGGCATGAAAGGGAAGGGAGGGAAAGGTCATAGCTTAAAGAGAGAAGACATGGCATGTACAGTAATAAGGAGAGATGATGGTCTGAGAAATGTAAAGAAAAGGAATTATAGATGAAGAGCAAAGAGAGCTAGCACTGAATGAGGAGGAATACAAAGACAGGATGATGAAACTGTAGAGGAGAGTTGTGAAAAGGTACAATAAAATAGGTTGACACAGAGAATGTAGGAAAAGAAAAAATGAATCAAAATGAGGAAGACATGGCATGAGAAATGTAGAAAGACTGAGCAAAGTGGAAGCCTGAGATTGAAGAGATGAAATTACAGTTTCACCTTTTTTTCCTTCTTTTGCAAAGAATGAGAACATTTGCCAACATATTTGATTTACAGGTTCTGAGGGGTTTCCACAAACTGTCTTTCTCAGAAACCTAAAGATGAGACCCTCCCTCTCTTCATCCACTCACCTTCCCTCTGGTTTGCCCTTTCCTCTCTCCTCCTCCTCTTTCCTGACTCAACCTCCCACTGTCTGTTCCCCTTCTGTCTTGAAACCTCTTAAAAGCTTTTCACTCCTTTCATCTCCTCTGCTCATTTCCAGGTCCAAATGACTCACAGCCTTATCAACAGCGACAGTCCAAATAAATGCACTGATTACATTTAAAACTTGAAGTGACTGTGTGCCATATCTAAAATGATTTAATCAGTTAACAAATGATTCTTTAAAACCTTCCAAATATAGTTTTACTTCAGTTCATGTTTCTTTTTGTACTGAGTCTACCAGGAGTTTTAACAACAATAAATAATAATAATAAGTGAGGCTCTATGAAAAGCAATGGAATTATATCTGACTGTTGACTGAATTTTCTCTTGAAAACTGAATTTGGGAAGATTTGGGAAGATTTGTTACCTGTGTTGTCTGTGTTGATCCACTACATTTGTCCCTTGTTACAATCATGTGGAGATAAAGTTGCATGTTGGTCAAATTAATATAATTATGATCTAAAATCAATGATAGGAGGGAAGGGGTGCAGAAAGAGAGACAGGGCTCATTAAAAGTGGAACAAGGGTTGCATGAGGACAGACAATCAGACACATAATCCAGCAATTTTGTTTCTTCACCTCTTCCCTGATCTATTTGTTGTGATCTATCAAATATGGAAGTGTGTTTGGCCAAATCAGCTTGTTGCCCGGGTGCATGTTTGTCACCCAAAACATGGCCTCTCCATACCATTTACAACTCATTTATTCTGTGTCAGCTGCGTTTTAGTGTTGTGAGCCTGGCACCATGTAGACTGTTTCTCAACAACTAACTCATGGTATTTAATCCTTTCCACAGAGGAAAGGATTTATTTTTAGTTTGTTAGGATTAGTTTGTTAGGATTTCTTTTAGTTGTTGCAGATTCAAATCAGCTTTGTAAACAGTTTAGCATTTGTTCAGGCATGAGTTGGCTTGTTTAAACCAAAGAAAGGCCGTTTCATTGTCTCTGAAAAGCAGAACTGAAAAATAAAGATTATGAAGATTTTACACATTGTCAAATCTAATCAAGTGAAAATGTGACAGGATGTAGCATCTCTCCTCTATACTGACCCCCTCCATGTAGGAACAGAGAACAATAATAGTTCTTAGAACAATGTTTTGAGGGACTTTTTTAGCTCCTACTTTAGCATAGGTACTCTTGAGATACCATGAGTTACTACTCTGACTGCAGCACAGCTGTCACCTGTGGCGTTCTTGCTTCTTAAACTAATGTGTTTGTTTTGGTAACATTTGCAACCTAACATGGTCATGATTTTACCTTACTATTGAATTAACATGATTTTAATTTTGGAGTAAGTCAAGCTTTGTGTAACATTAGCAGTAAACAGAGTGCTCTACTAGATAAAGTAGAAGTATAAAGTAGCACAGCAGTTCAAGTCAAGTCCAGTGAGGAAATGTACCACTATCACCACTTTTGGCCTTTTTTCATCTCTCTTTCCTATCCACCCTATTTGTCTTCCATTGTCTGGATTTTCTGGTGTCCCGATCAGGTTTTCTCACTCTTGCAACATGTGACTCCTGAAGCCCACCCGGTCCCCTGAACCCAATCAGAATATGTTCGTGTAAACCCACAGATGGCCCGGATTTCTCAGCCACACATGGTTCTAGTTCATCTGTATCCTCATGCAAAGCCCTTGCACATCACATATTTAAAACAACACAAAGAAACATGTACTTGTTTGTGGCCAGTACAGTGTGTGTTGACATATGGATTTTAGTCCAAGCTTCAGCAGTCTAATTGGGAGTGCCCGCTTTAAAAGAAAAGCTTAACATTTCAGTCTCTGCTCGTTAACATCAAGGGCTGAAGCGGTATAGGTCAAAAGGTCAAACACTATAGCTCAGCCATTACAGCTACCTCTTTTTCTTACATTCATTTAAATCCATGTCCCTCTGAGCATCTTCTGTGAGACTAATTTTGATGTAGTGAGAAATTATGCTTTTAAATGGATCATCAGAAAATGTGAAAGCAGGATAGAGGTCAGAGGAAATGACAAAGCAGAGGTTAGTTCTCAGGATATTTAGACATCCACAGAAGATACTCTGTAGGTTGTCCATGTAGATGTGGGTACAGAAATGTACTTAAATGCAGTATGAGCACACACAGGAGAAGACCGCTTCTTTGTCATGAAGACTGATGACAGTAATCCATCATCTTTTTAAGTTTTCCTGTTTTTCTCCAAACCAGCCTAACATAAATATATATTATCTCAAGGATAATAGTGTCACCGAAGTGTATTTCTGAGTATTTAAAGTGAAGTCTAACTCTTACCATGTGCAGGGGGTCTTCAGGGAATTCTAATGGGGGTCTAGGATCCCATTACTTTACATTTTCACACAACACACACACACACACACACACACACACACACAGATGCACAGCCAAACACATATGTTTTCAGTATACACCAGTCCATAACCACAATGCCAGGCTTTTAAGTACCTCTTAGAGTTGACGGTCACTGATTTATGTATATATGTGTGATTTGCATTTAGAGATTTTTAAGCTTTAACATTTGTCTGCAGGCTGACAAAATGTCCGCCCGTCATTTTGTCTTTCTTCTTTCACTGTTTTGAGTAATAAATTAGAAAGAATGGCAGGAATAAGTATTTGTCGGTATAAAACTTATTTGTAAAGTCTGGCCCTTTGTTTAATCTGGGTCTACCAGCTGTGAAAGACGTCTTTAAGTGAGTTGAAATGCCTTGTGGTGCAACGTGGTGACTATGTGCACCGAACCACGAAGTGTACAACATACATAAACAGCAGTACTGCAGTGAGCAGTGTGAGCAAAGCAGTTTTGGGTTGCAAAAAAAGTTTCCATCTGCCTTTTTTATGTTTGTTTCAGTAATGTTGTGCAGGTGCATCACATCTTATGTAACAGGTCTGTACTGACACTCATGTCTTCATAGATATTATGGAAAACGCAAGAAGCCGCTGGAGAAGAGATATTATAGTAATAATTAAGTCTTTACTAATTTTAATGCAGCTCTGCTGTATGCACTGCCTCTGCATCTGTATTTTATATGAGAACATTTATACAGTATATGATTAAATTAGACACTGTACATAAGTAGTTTTGATCACAACATCCCCCTGTGAAGTTTAAATATAGTTAAAGGGCAGTTTACATGTTCTCACCATGCCAGTGTTGACTTCCCCTCGCAGTCCAAAAACATGTAGGTTAGGTCAACTGGTGACTTGCCCATAGGTGTGTGTGTGTGTGTGCACCGGACTGGTGACCTGTCCAGGCTGTACCCTACCTCTCACCCTGTGTCCACAGGGACAGGCTCCAGGCCTCCTGCAGCCTTCTAAAGGATAAGCAAGTGTAGCTAATTGATGGGTGGGCTATGATTTCATCTGTCTCTGCCTTCTTTTCCTTTTTCTTCAGGACTTGGACATTCTTCAGAGCCATTTGGAGGAAGTGCGGTTTTTTGACTTGTTTGGATACAGTGAGGAAGAAGGAGGTTGGCTCTGCTTCATGTGTAACAACCCTGAAAAGGCCACAGGTACACACACACTGCTTTTTCTTGAACACAAGCACAAGTCATCACAATTAGTAGAATAGAGCATAGTTTAATGCAAGCAAGGTGTTTGTTGGTTTGTTTGTTCACAGCATAACTCAAAAACTAATGAATGGATTTTGATGAAGTATTTTTGGAGAGGTAGGGTATGGCGCACTAAACAATCCATTAGATTTTGGTGCTGATCCAGATCATCAGCATCCAGATCCAGAAATTTGTTAAATGACTTTTCACCACTGTCAGATAGGGCCGATTTCAGTATTGTAGCTTCTAACTCCATATGTACACACTGCCTACAATACTTGGTCAAAGACTGCACAGTAACTAGTAATTAGCATAATTAAGATAATTACTAGTTTCTCATTTAGATAATTATCCTGAGTGCCTTCAGTGTTCAATCATGCAACAACACAGCCTCTTTTGAAAAAACTAATTTGTATGTGAATGTTCTTGCAAATTTCCGACCTATTTCCAAACTACCATGTCTGTGCACGGTACTGGAAAGAGTAGTCCTTTCTCAGCTTTGCTCCTGTCTTGATGCACAAAATGCGTTTGAGGTTTTTCAGTCCAGGTTTAGATATCTGCAGTACAGAATCTACATTAATTGAAATTCAAAATGATCTCCTCCGTCCATCACCCAAGCTGAAGTCACTGAGGTAGTCAAGAAGCTTCTCGGTGGCAAGGCACCGGGAGTGGATGAGATCCGCCCTGAGTACCTTAAGTCTCTGGATGTTGTTGGGCTGTCTTGGTTGACACGCCTCTGCAACGTCGCATGGCGGTCGGGGACAGTGCCTCTGGACTGGCAGACCGGGGTGGTGGTCCCTCTTTTTAAGAAGGGGGACCGGAGGGTGTGTTCCAACTATAGGGGGATCGCACTCCTCAGCCTCCCCGGGAAAGTCTATGCCAGGGTACTGGAGAGGAGAATTCGACTGATAGTCGAACTTCGGATTCAGGAGGAACAATGCGGTTTTCGTCCTGGCCATGGAACACTGGACCAACTCTATACCTTCTTCAGGGTGGCGGAGGGTTCATGGGAGTTTGCCCAACCAGTCCACATGTGTTTCGGGGATCTGGAGAAGGCATTCGACCGTGTCCCTCGCAGCACCCTGCTGAGCAGGCATCACCTGAGAAATGAACATAAATGAACATAACAGGAGGGTTCCCTCCTGTTATGTTCATTTCTCAGGTGATGCCTGCTCAGCAGTTATGTTCGTGGATCAATTTGACCCGCAACATAACAGGAGGGTTAATCACAGATGCCGGGGATTTTGTTGTGATACAATTGATCATGGCATTCTTCTTCATCTGTTAGAACATCGTTATGGCATTTATGAGAGTGGCTCTGGAGTGGTTTAAGTCAAGTCTGTCTGATAGGACTTTTACCATAAAACAGTTTCCTTGGCTGCTCTCCTGACTTGTGGGGTCCCTCAAGGGTCCACCCTTGCCATTGCTATCTTTATAGATTTCCTATTTGGGTAGAATTATAAGGAAACATGGGTTATCATCTCATTGCTAGGCTGACGATATTCAGCTTTATTTAATGTTAGAGCAGAGTGATTCTAGTGCTATGAAGTGGATGATTAATTGCCTTGAGGATGTTAGGATAAGGCTAACACAAAGCTTTTTACCTTTTAATGAAAATAAAATGGAGATGTTGCTTTTTAAACCAGGTTTGGGGCATGCATCATATCTGGATTTTCATAGTTTCAAGCCATTTTTATCAAAACAGGATTTGTAGATAGCTATTCATGCTTTTATCTTGAGTAGATTAGGTTATTGTAATACCTGATATACTTGTATAAATCCATCCTCTCTCTTGCCCATCTTCAAATGGTCCAAAATGCTGCTGCTTGACTGTTCACAGGCATTAACACCTGTCCTGGCACCTTTTCACTAACTACCAGTGGATTTTAGAATTGAATTTGAGATTATTTTTATAATAATAATATTAATAATAGTCATTATTATTATTGCAGCATCAAACTTCTTTTTAGTTGTTACAATATGTTCTCCATTTGTGAACAAAAGCTGCTGTGGGTCCCTTTCTTTGAGTTGTCCTGAGCCCTTGTTGTTTTATCTAAATAGAGCAAGTAAAACGGGATTTAGAAGATGTCTTTTTTTTATCAATCAACTGGCCCTTTGGTCACGGCTGTGTTTCCCTGAGGTCTGATCATAAAACCATCACAGAGCTCTATGGGATGTTTTTGCTTAACATACCTTCGAGGGAAATGATGTTTTTCCCAGAATAGCAGAAGAAAGTGGAGCAGTGAGCAGCTCTTCTTTAAGAGCTGGCAGTCTGGCACTGGTGTCATGAAGGCTCAATGTAACCAGTCAGTCACTACCATAATGGCTCAGTTGTCATGAGTTTACTTTGGACCACTGACCCCATTCAGTGAAGTCAGAGTTAAAATAGTGACCATTTCCTTAAATCACATTCAGATACTGTGTGTGTCTACACTACAAATTTATACTCTGGGGACTTAAAACTATATAAAATCGACCAAAATATTTTTTTAAAATGTAAGGAGCATACTAAAAGGATTTTTCTGCTCCTCTCTGAGAAGTACAGGGTGCACAGACTGTGTGGCTGAGTGATGAGTGACATTTGAGTCATAGGAAAGCCTACAAGAGAGCATGTGTGTTAGTGTTTGAACAACAGGCTTTGAATCTGCATGAATCTCTCTGTCAGTCCCACATGGAAGCAGTTGTTAGTTATATAAGTCAGAAGAGGACAGGTTTGTGGCAGATGTTGTAAGAAGAAATAGGGATTGGGGGAGAGGGTGGAGAAAAGGTAAAAACGGAAGTGACTGTCTTCAGAGAAAGTGGAACAAAGTAGCTCTAAAGCTTTGTCTCAAACAGGAACATGTTGTTTCCAGCCTCTGCTGCTTGATGGCAGCTAATAAGAAGTCAGCAGGGGATTTCACAGAAAGTTAAAGCCAGAGGCAGGATGTGGTTAATAGGAAGAAACAGACAGATGGGATACAGTTAAAGCTCAGTGAGTGCGTGTGTGTTTGTATGGTCTCATTTTTCTATACTTTTGCAGCCCCAAATCTGTGAGTTACTATCTTTTAGGGGACCGGAAGTGACTTGTGTGGACTGGAGCCTGTCTCCACAATGTAGTTGGTCAAATTTAACAAAAATGACGGTGTGTAAGGTTAGAGCAAGTGTCGTCTTTGGTTAAGGTTAGGGTAAGTCTCCTGGAAATGAATGTAAGACTATGTAGGGACCTGGTATGTGATGAAAGCAAGGATGTGTGTGCGTGTGTGTGTGTGTGTGTGTGTGTGTGTTTTTGTATGCTTTGGAGGGATAAAAGTTCAGATTAGGCCCCTGTTCTGCATACATAGATAACTGAGTTATCCAGATTAGATTATTGATGATCTGACGTTTTTTTTCTGATGATGATGGTGATGATTCTTCTTCTTCTTCTTCTTCTTCTTCTTCATTATTATTATTATTATTATTATTATTATGCAGTAATCAGTACGTAGGATACAAGATGGTTAATATGTGATTCCATTAACTGAATGATCTTCATCCATGAACTCTGTCATCAAGTTCAGTTCACAGCTTTTCACTTTCTTCTTCTTCTTCCATGTCATTATCTCATCGTCAGCCATTTCTTCAAATGCACAAACACACGTGCACTAAAGTAAACACACAATCACACATCAGACTGGCCGATCCAAACTGTACAAAAGCCAAGTGAAAGTCATTCTTCCAGCTCTGCTGCTCACAAACCAGTGTAATCAGTGAGTCAGCTGAATGACTGCAAGGAGCAGATGATTACCTTTCAGATTTCTGCCAGTTTCTCTTCATTACAGGAGGATTTAGAGAAGGGAGTGTAGTACTTTCCCTCTGGTACTGTGTGATTAGAAGTGTGTGTGCATGTGGGTACATGTGTTTACTAAAGCATTTGTGGCCTTGGATGAGCCTACTGCTCTGCATGTTTCTGGTATGAACAGAAAAGATTAGTTTACCCAAATCACTAAAAATAAAATATATTTTTACACTTAAGCCTGATAGCATCTAGTCATGCAAAACTCGGGTTGTGAGATTTCTGCCTCCAGCCTATTATTATACACTTTTTAAACTAAATTAATGAACACAGTTCAGTGTGTGTGTGTGCACGTAGCTTTAGCCAGTGAGGAGAGTTTTTATGCAAGGAGGATATGAACACATTCAGAGGTAAAGACTTGTGTATGACTGCACACATACTTGTGCAGTGGATTATGTGTGATATGTGAAAAGCCCAGAGTCAGGGAAATGGGGAGAGTAAACAGCAAGTTCACCCAGGCCACATACCTATCATTCATGTATTTAAACAGCTCACAGTGCTAAATAAATGGCCCCTTAGTGACCTTTACCACTGGTGACCTGACATTTGTGTCACACCTCAGGCTGCTGACATGAACTCAGTGCCCTGAACAACACTATCTGCAGCTGATCACCAGTCTGCTGTCGACAGTCAGCTGCATAACAACTCTGGTTTCCCCCCTCAATCCAGAAATATGCAGGTTAGAATAAACAGTGGCTCTTAATTCCCTGTAGGTGTGAATGTGAGTGTGAGTGGCTGTTACAGCCCTGTGATTGGCTGGCAACCTGTCCAGGGTGTCACGTATATTTGAGTTTGGTACGTACAAACATGGGTTTTTTATGTTGGGGATGATTTTTTTCCTTCAGTTGATGATATAAAATGAATACTCATCCTAGGCACCAGTGAGACCACTTTTAGAAATGTATTGATTCATTTAACAAACTGGGAATGATTAGCAGCCATTGCAGGTGTAGCCTGTGTTTTATGTTTGGCAGAAATCTTACTGAATTGCTTTACCTTGAAAAAAATAGGAGCCCATTTTTACTTTGCAATACACAAATGAATCAAAACAAACTGGGAGGCAACTTCTACGCAACTGGGAATTGCTGGACTAAACTATATGTCAATGAAATGGATGAAAGCAGCACCACCTCAACCAACCACCACCAATTATGCATCGATGCATCAGCTTTAACAAGTAACATAATAAATTCATTCAAATATCATTTACAGGGATCATGTTACTCCAAAATGAATAGCTTCATACTTTAAGTAGATTTTTTCTGATAATACTTATGTAGTTCTACTCAAGTAGGAGTTTAAATGATGGACTTTTACTTTTGCAAAGAGTATTTTTATGTCATTAGATCAGTAGTCATATTTAAGTGAAGGATCTGAGTACGCCTTCCACCACTGCTTTTGTGTGTGTGTGTGTGTGTTTATGCTGTATGGGAATGTAAGATTTGCAGTGTGACTGTTGCTGTTACAGTGAAACCAAGCCAAATAAAGGTGCCTGCTTTGTATAATTTTCAAACTTGTTTTTGCAAATGTAGACATACTACAGAAACAGTTTTTCCCCTCTTGATAATGACTTGGCATTTTTTCCTGTTATGAAATTCTGTCACTAAAACGAAAAACTTGACAACTAACAGGGTTGGGTAACTTGTTTACAACCACATGTTTTTTCCTAGAATTTCTAGTTAAAATGGAGTGTAACTAAACTGTCAGCTGTGATTTATAGCCATCTTTACAACCATAGGCTACATCTCCCTGTTGTCCTCGCACCTCATCTTGATGTTGTCATTTTCTAGCCAAAAACTACAAACCACCAACAAATACACCCATGCACTCGCACATTACAATAAGCAAGAAAATTGACAAATACAAACTGGCTCTTTTTGTATTTGGATCATGAAATCAGGGCGGTTTTGGAGGAATGCCTGTTTCTGCTTATAATTTGGTTTGGAGACTTGACCCCTGTCATGGTTGTGAAATCCTGTCACTCCCACAAAGCCCTCAAATCTCTGCCAATCAAGAGCCACTGGCAGAGAAGGCCTCGTCAGATTTGGCACTAAAATGTGTCTTATGTGATTTGACCACACATGGAAAAGCTATACTATAAATAAAGAATGCTTGAGAAACACATGTATGAACATAGGACAGCACCAGAATATACAGTACGCTTGTTCTGATTGCACATGGAGGGTTTTGTATACAACTATCCAGTGTTACTTATACTTGTACAGGCATCCTCAATTTTGTTTATCAGTGTGTGTCCATGTGTGTGTGTTTTGCATTGTGATCTCATTGTTTGACATCTGCCTGTCAAGGGGTTACGAACCCAAACAACAATTTCAGGAATCACTTTCCGGGTGTTCATGCAAAGTGATTTACTGTATGCACCAGACAAGTTGATCTTTGCAACCAAAAACTGAAGTATTTATTAGATGATGTAGACAAGCTGGCACCAGGTTTGTACTGTTTGTGTCTAAGCAGTGTTTCTGTTGAAACAGGCCGACAGGAAGTCGATTTGACCTGCAGACACAGAGACTGATCATTTAGAAAGAATGCAATTTTTTTTTACTCGGTTGTTTGCCATGTAAGTTCCAATAAAACCATTAACAAAGTCAGAACTCAATTACATTTTTCGCAGTGGCCCTAACACTCTTCCGTAATCTTAAACTCACACCAATAAAATCAGAAATGTCATCTTCTAAAATAAGCACAACTGTGGCTCAAATTAAAGAGCCAATTCACTCATATTACTGAAAATTTTTTTCTCGCGTACAGTTGAAGTCAGAAGTTTACATAAATCTTAGCCAAATACATCTAAACTCAGTTTATCACAGCTCCTGTCATTTAATCCTATAAACATTCCCTGTGTTAGCTTAGTTAGGATCAACACTTTAGTTTAAGAATGTGAAATGTCAGAATAAGAGAAGAGAAAAAGATTGATTTCAGCTTTTATTTCTGTCATCACATTCCCAGTGGAGCAGCAGTTTTCATACACTCGCTTAGTATTTGGTAGCACTGGCTTTAAACTGTTAAACTTGGGTCAAACATTTCTGGACGCCTTCCACAAGCTTCTTACAATAAGATGGTGGAGTTTTAGCTCATTGCTCCTGACAGAACTGGTGGAACTGGGTCAGGTTTGTAGGCCTCCTTGCTCACACATGCTTTTTCAGTTCTGCAGACAAATATTCTATCAACTATCTATTCAGCAATCTAGGTCAGGCCTTTGTGATGGCCACTCCAGTAGCTTGACTTTGTTGTCACATTTTGCCACAACTCTGGAAGTCTGCTCAGGGTCATTGTCCATTTGGAAGACCCGTTTTCAACCAGGCTTTCACTTTCTGGCTGATGTAATTATGCGATCTATTTTGTGAAGTGCCCCAGTCCCTCCTGCAGCAGAGCACCTCCACAACATGATGCTGCCACCCCCGTTCTTCATGGTTGGGATGGTGTTCTTCGGCTTGTGAGCCTCCCCCCTTTTTCCTCCAGACATAACAATGGTCATTATGGCCAAACAGTTCCATTTTCGTTTCATCGGACCAGAGGACATTTCTCCAGAAAGTAGGATCTTTGTCCCTGTGTGCAGCTGCAAACTGTAGTCTGCCTTTGTTATGGCGGTCTTGGAGCAGTGGTTTCTTCCAAGCTGAGCAGCCTTTCAGGTTATGTCGATACAGGACTTGTTTTTACTGTGGATACATTGATATCAGTTTCCTCCCATGTTTTCACAAGGTCCTTTGCTGTTGTTCTGGGATTGATTTGTACTTTTCAAACCAAAGTACGTTCATCTCTAGGAGACAGAACGCGTCTCCTTCCTGAGCGGCATGATGGCTGCATTGTTCCATGATGTTTATACTTGCATAGTATCGTTTGTACAGATGAACGTGGTACCTTCAGGCTTTTCTCAACAATGAACCAGACTTGTGGAGGTCCACAGTTTTTTCTGAGGTCTTGGCTGATTTCTTTTGATTTTTCCATGATGCCAACAAAGTGGCACTGAGTGTGAAGGTAGGCCTTAAGTACATTCACAGGTGTGCCTCCTATTGACTGACATGATGTCAGTCAGCCTATCAGAAGCTTCTAAAGCCATGACATCATTTTCTGGAATTTTCCAAGCTATTTAAAGGCACAGTCAACTGAGTGTATCTAAACTTCTGACCCACTGGAATTGTGATATAGTGAATTATAAGTGAAATAATCTCTCTGTAAACAACTGTTGGAAAAATCACTTGCATTGTGCATAAAGTACGTCCTGCTAAAATATGTGGAGCGGTTAAAAAAAAGCTGTTTTTAATGATTTCAACCTAAGTGTATGTATAAATTCTGACTTCAGCTGTGCCTGTAATGATATTTAACTTTAGAGATAGTTTTGATTTTATTGCAGGTGTATGTTTTGCTCATAGTATTAAATATTTTTTATTATTATTTACATTGAAATTATTTTCTGATAAAGAAGTAGTTCAGTGAAATAGGGACACTGTTTCTGGATTGTTTTTGTAATGTAATTTTTTTCAGAGTTGTGAGTATCGCAAACTGAATTTCATTTACTGATGTGGTATTGAGGGCGAAGGTACAAATCTCAAAGACATAATTCAAACCCTGGACAAAATAATCCAAAACTATCTGCATGTCTACACAGCTAGATCCCACCAGAGGTAGGTGAAAAACCTTTATTTGGATGAAGTGACCCTTTGAAAGAAATATTTACGCAGGAATCATTTTGTCTTTTATAGGCTTGAATAACATGTTTAGGGCTGCAGTTTAGGAGTGTTATTGTTACTGATTAATATACAGCTCTGTTATTAACCAGTTCACCACTTACTCTATAAAATGTCAGAACATTAAAGGCCCATAAAATTCTCATCCCCTGAAATTATGTCTTTAAAATGCTGTAAAGTTTGTTTGATCATCTGTCAAAAAGTTGAACGGTGTTTCATTTTATAATGATGTGAAACAAAGCCCACAGAACACAGAGAAGCTCCTCTCCCCTCCTGTCTGCCCTTCTGATTTGGGGTTGTGATGACCTTTTATGGTTTGTCCTGCCTACGTTAGGTACCCCTGTGAATAATCTTTCAAGTATGCCCACACGTTCACACACACTCCGCTCAGATTACAGTTATCTCTGGGCTGCTTTACTCATCGCTGTGGTTATAAAGAGCGGCTCTGTTTGGCGGCCAGCGTCTGATGTCCTAGTTTACTGAACCAACCAGAACATCGCTGTTTCCTACTGGACGTCACAGTCTCTGAAACACATATAAAGGCTTGATGCACATGTTTGTACTGAAACATCTGCTCAATTAATCAGCTTCTGTCATCTTGGTCATTTGTTTTCAAAAAGACACCCTTGATCCAGCTCGGTCCAGGAGGTTGATGTGGGTGAGTGTTTCTAATCAGACCAGCCCAGACTGTGCAGGAGTTCTCCTATTCCCAATCGCACACATTTGCTTTTGTTGATTTAAACTGAACAACTCATTAATGTTGACTGGAAGTGAAAAAGTTCACATTTGTTTTTATCACATAATTACATACAAATGCAGTTCAAAGTGCTTTGGTGTTATAAAATAAGAAGTGAAGGCAAACAAACAGAAATACATCGAAGTGAAGGAATTTGAACCGTGAGATTGAAGATGAGAATCCTTAACTGGTTCTTTTCACAGTAAATTAATGAAGCAAGGCTCAGATGTATAGGACAGCTGTGCTGAGCTTTAGATGCAAAAAGGCAAAACATAATCTCACTTATTTGGAGAAAACTATGTGGACATGTGGAAGGCAGCTGCTTTGTAAACTAAGATCTGCAGGGATCACCACATTTGGTGCATTCCCTAACATTTACTATTGATGGGGAAAGTGTTTCTGGCTTAAATGCACCATACCTGTGCTTTTATTACCATGCACTACCAATTACAGTACATATACATTATGTTACTACCAGTTTATGTTCAAAATATAACATCATTTTTAGCGTTAATCACTCTAGAATGCATTCTTGATATCTACACAAATAATCAGGTGTCCTCCTCTTCAGAAGCTGTCTGTCCTCCAATTTCAACCTTTCTTTTGGGTTGATAAGGAGAAATGTTGTTGTACCAGCAGTTAATCCTCTAATGTTTATGTTGATAAATTGCACAATTGCTTTCTCAATTTAACATTTGTAATAAAAGGTCCTTTATGATCTGGTGTTGCATCCTTGGATGAAAATAAAATTATTCCTGTAAAATAAAAAACTAGTGAAAACAAATCAATATAGGAAAGTATGGTCTTATTAAATCATGTTATGGGCTGAATCTAGCCTAAAAAAATGGATAACAGGTTGGATGTCAGTCATGCCAAATTATTGATTTAACACCCAGTAGTTTTGCTTTGTGTTTAACTTTTGTGCTAGATTCTCTGGCAACATAGTTCATTAACACCATGCTGTCTCAGGTGTCAGACCCTCCCACCTGCTTATGAACGCATCATAGTGACTGACCTTTCAGATAAAATCATTGATGGTCAGCAGCAATGTAAAATAAATGCGCAAATACAAAAAAAGCATTAATATAGTCTGTCCTCTTTATACCTTTCTTCTCCCACTCTTTCTTTTCCGTGTTGCCCTCTAGTTGTGAACCAGGAGGGACAGCCTCTGATTGAGGGGAAGCTGAAGGAGAAGCAGGTTCTCTGGAAGTTTATCAAACGCTGGAAGACCCGCTACTTCACCTTGGCAGGGAACCAGCTGCTCTTCCGGAAAGGCAAATCAGTACGTAGCCTATGAAGAGTCCTCACACACACACTCACACACACATCCTTGTTTTTGCCATTTACTGGGTCCCTGCATAGACTTTCATTCATTTCCGGGAGACTTAGCCTAACCTTACACCAAGTCATTATTCTAAAATGTAACGATTTATGTTTTGGAGACACACTTTTTGTCCCCATAAGGATGTCAAGTCCTTACAATGTGACTATGTGACTGTGTAAACAGATTTACATCCCCACAGCATGAGTAATACCAGGCTAGACACACACATTCACACTCCCCGGTCTCTCAAAAAATCTCACAAAATCCTCAGTAATATGCCATTGCTCTGTGTTATTTGAAACATGATGAAACTCCGTAAGCTCGACTGTCTCTGAGGATCATGCTGTGAATCTGAGTGTAACAAACCTTGGCCCCAGTAAGGACTCTTGGGGGACTCCTAAGGCCAAAGCATGAAGCCGCATCATGATGAGTCAGTCTCACAAAACTGAACTAAAAGTAGATGTCATTAGCAATTAATTGACAATTAACTGGTTGTATATTTGTCTGTTTGTGAGTGAAATAAAAACTGAATTTCCCCTCTGAGCAAAGGTAAAGAAAGCAGCAACAACACATTTTTCCTCCAACATCCCCCTTGTTTGGTGCTACATTATTTTAATATTGAACAAAAGCTGAAGTCACCAACCAGAGAATCACTGTGCAAAGGAAAAGTTTGCTTAATCAAAAACATGGAAAGAACGCAGCCTGATTGAGAAGGTGTTTGGATCAGCGGTCTGAGCAAGTTTGGTGCAAAATAAGGTCACGGTTGATTTTATCCAGTTGATGAAGATTCAGCTTATGAGAAAATGTTGTGGAAGTTTTATTTCACCTTTGTGTATCTGTGTTCCTATCCTGATTTATGGCAGTCATGATGAACAGGAGATTGGATGTGCTCCCATTCTTTAGACCGTGTCATGTTTATACAATCGGCTCCCAGAAACTAGACAGAGGTATCTCATGTGGAAATAGGGGAATATGCTTCAGTGGTGGAAGAGTTGAGCTTTTTTTTTGGACTCCAAACAATAGTGTTTGTGCTCCCAGGTGGCAACGCATTCCTCCTCTCTACATTCCTCCTCTCTTTTCCAGCAGCCACTGCGTTTTTGTTCTCAGAACTCAGTCTGTCTTTGCCAGCATGTTCTTGAGGTGTTTGTCATGTTGTGAAAGACCTTTTACCAACTGGAGAGTGAAATTAAAGGTCTTTTCACATACAGAGTGATGAGAATAAACGATTCAAAATAGCTTTTTTTTCTCTCTCTCTCTTTTTGGAGGCGATTTAAACAAACCACATACAATCACGCCAAACCCCACGGAATGTGAAGTTCTTAGAGGCTGCACTACAAAAGTCCACATCAGGCAGGTTTTGGTTCTGCTAAATATAAGGAGTCCATCCTATACTGATAAAAAGGCAACTTGGAAAGTTTCACTGCTTGGTGCAAGGGCTCAGGCTTACCACAGTCATTTTTGGACCTACATTAGGATGTCTGTGGGACAATTTGAGTTGCTGCTGCTGCCACAGCACTTGCAGACCTGATTGACCTGGACTAGCATCTAGGCCATATGTCTAAGGTAAAATATATACCTACTGAACATGACTTTAATAAACAGGTTTAGCTGACACCATGTATTTGTTGTATTTGTTTGTAGGTTTTACTTAATTGAGACGAGACAAAGACTGGTACCAAACTGCATCCAAACCTAGACTTTGATCTGGCAAACTCCCATGTAGAAATTCAGACAGAGCGATAAAGATAGTGAGACAACATGACAATATGGTAAATAATTTGGTGTTTTTGCTGTCACCAGTCTACATAATTCCAAACTGCACTTATGAAGCCATTGCAGAGATAGAGTATGTTAGCTAGAGCACAAGCATGTCTGCATCTTGTCAGGTTTACTTTGTGCCACTTTGTTCTGATGCATTCTCCTGCTCTGACAAGCTTGAAAATCCAGCATATCTTTTTTTTTTCTTACAAGATGATTTGATTTATCAGAAAATTGGAACAGAAGAAACACAAGCAAACCAGCACATAGTGAAATGAATACTGTGATTTGAGAAAATATAAAATGGCCGAGGGTCAGCAGCCAAGTGCTGTTGTACTGCTGTGTCTAAAAAAACTTCCCATTACACTTTGTGATAGTACAAATACTGTGGATCAAAATAACGTATAGATCATTTTGTTGTCTCAGCAAATACATCTGGACACTCTGGAGGACTTTCCCCTCTCCAATGGTTTTATTTAGTCTTTGCCTTCATACCAGCACCACTGCCTCGTAAAATGATTAATACCAGCCAGAAATATGTGAAAAAGTTGGTGAGGGGTGTTTAGTTGAATATTGTGAGACTATGTTAACAGGCTAAGATAAAATGATTTACCCATATGGATAAAATTAATCAAAAGTCCATTTGAATCAGTTCATAAAACCACTGACTTAAATCCTCAGTGGGAAACGGGCTCTCAGCACAGGCAGCAGGGAGGTATAGCTGTCAGCTTGTCTCCTTCAGCTGAAAGCTTTTCAACCACATGTTTGTTTTCACTCCTTGTGGGGATTTTACATTGACTTGCATTCAGTTCCCGGAGACTTACCATAACCATAATCACTACTTGCTCAACCCCTACCCCAGTAGTAAACCTTAACCTTAAACCCAGTTGTCACTCTATTATTCTGCAATTTACATGGTGAAGACCAGCATCTGGTCGCTACAATATAAATGAAACCAGGCAGGCATGCACACACACACACACACACACACAGGATGTTGGCAGTTGCCATGGGTCTTGCAGCTAACTGCAGTTACGTGGTTATAACCATGTAACTTAACTATGGGGTAACAACAGAAGGCTATGGTGCAATAGACAGACCACCACACCTCCCCACACTAGAAATACATACATGTTCAACATTACATTTACTGGAGTACAGAGGTGGAAAGTAACTAAGTAAGTAAGTAAGAAAATGTACACAAGTACTGTAAGTAAGTAGAGTTTTGAGGTATCTGTACTTTGAGTATTTCCATTTTCTGCTACTTCATACTTAGGTTTCACTACATTTCAGACAAAAATATTGCACTTTGCACTAAATACATTTATTTGATAACTTTAGTTACTAATCACTTTTCAAGATAAGATTAATAAAACAAAATACAGTATAATTATAAAATTCTATTGATCCTCAGTGGAAAATCCAGAGGCTACCCAGCAGTATGTAAAGTAATTAAGATTAGGGCCTTTAACATTAGCTCCACCTTTACCAGTTACGACATTAAAGTAATGAACACAATAACACGTTAGTAATTATAATCCAAAAATATGATATACATTGATGTGAACTGTGCCGTTCTAGATAATAAGTGCTTTACTTTTGGTAGTTTAAGTACAGTATATATTGATGTTAATACTTTTGTACTTTTACTAAGTAACTTTTTAAATGCAGGACTTTTACTTGTAACAGAGTATATTAACTCTGTGGTATTGCTACTTTTACTTAAATGAGTACCTCTTCCACCACTGGTGGGGTAAAACAGACACAGTGGGCGGCGGAGCTGCAGGATTTAGTTTCATGTCCTGGAGAAAAGCAGCAGAACAATAAAGTGGTGTTCATCCTGTGAATGGTTTGTTCTGTAGTAGTAAATACTGGAAACAATACTGTGACACAGTATTTCACTAGTAATTGAAAATGTTCACAGAATTGTATGGGTATTTTCACTCAAGTCCACAAACTATACAGTACAGTGGCAGTTGGAGAATGAAGACCTATATGATTTTCCAAAGTTTGTATTTGTTATGTTGTTCGGCCGGATTCTTTACTTCTGTCATCTTCCGTCCTCCCCACAGAAGGATGAGTTGGATGACATTCCCATTGAGCTGAGCAAGGTGCAAAGTGTCAAGGTGAGGAGTTACATGATCATCTCTCAGAAACCTGTCTTTCAGAAGTCTGCTCCCAAACCCTTTTAGAAGATCACATCAACAAATACTATGAATAGTTGTGATACAGCTAGACAATGTTTGTATGTATTATTGTGTGCAAAGTGAGAACGTTTTAAGATTTAAATAACATGGCTCTAAAATGACAACTACAGGACAACACACCACTTTCTTCACACGCTCATCAAGTTTATTGTCATTATACTTTTTTTTTCATTTGCCTTTCTTCTTTCTTTATAGGTTGTAGCCAAGAAGCGTCGTGATCGCAGTCTGCCGCGGGCTTTCGAGATATTCACTGACAGTAAAACGTACGTGTTGAAAGCTCAGGATGAGAAACACACCGAGGAGTGGCTGCAGTGTATCAACGTGGCCTTGGCTCAGGCCAGAGAGAGAGAGAACAGAGAGGCTACCACTTACCTGTGAGACCGACACGGATACCAAAGTGGACAAGCAGACCTGGTACAAAGACCGATGAGATCAGACTGATGAGAACAGATGAGAAAACATGCAGAAGAAAATATCTCAGCTTTTGAGGATAGTGTAGCAAATTGTAAGAGGTAAAAACACACAAAATTCAATGCCAGTATCACTTCAGTAGCACTAGAATCAGCAGTATACAAACCCAATGATGGAGCACCTTTTAGAAAACAATCAAAAAGACTTGTTATGCAGTATTTTTTAGAAATAAGATGTATTACACCAGCAATAAAAGACTGATTGTATGTGTGTATACAGCCACCGTGAATGATGGTTACAAATACTGCCTATAATTAACTGTTACACCATGAACCTGCTTATGACATGATACATCTGTGGACCTTGGTAAGTGAATGTTACAGCGCATAAGTGTTAAACACATGAAGTGTTAAGGTCTTCAGTTGCCTGGAACCAACAGCATGAAAAGTCGGACTTCTCCCACTCAAATCTGGAGACTGCAGTGAGCTTCACCAAGCAAACAAAACTGTCATCTGCACAAACTTGGGATTTCTGAGTTCACTGACAAATAATGATTGAAATGCATTTGAGTCCAGAGTAGTATTCAGCAATAAACCCCTAATTAGAAGCACTGACGTCGTTAGGTTTGTAGCATTAATTAGACTGAACTCTTTCTTTTGAAAACAGGAAGGATGAAGAGGAGCCTAATGGAGAGCAGATGGGGAGGGCATTCAGTACTAGTTTTATGTGTTTGTGTGAATGAAGGACCGACAGAAGGGGAGAGAGGGTTTCTGAAAGAAAGAGCCAATTATTGATGTTTTCTTTCCAAGAATTAGATGACAAGATTGATACCATTCATGTGTGTGTGTGTGTGTGTGTGTGTGTGTGTGTTCACTAAATATTTAGAAGATGGTTAGCTTAACTCAATATAAACTGTGGAAACTGCCAGGCTCAGCTCAGTCTGAAGGTAACGAAATCCACCTCCCAGCACCTCTGAAGCTGTCAGCTGTCTAATCAATTTTATTTGTTTAATCTGTATGAAACCAAGGTAGGTTGTAATCTTTTGGGGGTGAAACCAAAACTGCCTGACATTCAGACAGAGTCAGGCTAGCTGTTTCCTGCCTGCATGCTATGCTAAGCTAAGCTAAGTAGTAGCTATTGGCTATAGCACCATATTTAGCACACACTGTCCATCCATTATCTATACCCATCTAGAGTTGCCAATCAGCTGAAGCTGCATGTCTTTGGACTGTGGGAGAGAACGGGCTTAAACCCAGAACCTTCTTGCTGTGAGGCGACAGCGCTAACCACTGCACTGCTGTGCCGCCCTAATACACACTAATGAGAATGGTATCAATCTTCATGTCTAACTCTTGGCAAGAAAGGGAAAATGCATATTTCTTTTAAAAAGTTGAACTATTTATTTTTAGATTTTCTGTTTGGTTTTTTTTTGTTTTGTTTTGTTTTTTTTTGTCATACTGTATTTTCCATCACCAACAAAACTTTTTCTCCCCCACAGTCAGCAGGGAACAACACATCATGAGGTACTTTAGAATCAGAAATGTTTCATCCAGCAGCATATGTTGGACCCCATGTTGTATACATCTACTCTTGTACTATAGTCACTTATGAAGAAGGCCCCTTAAGAGTCTGTGAAGTTGTCACTTTTCTGTTGTGTTGCAATCTAAACACTGTATGGAAGTGGCAACAATTTCATCCCAGTTTTTACAAGGAACAGCTTTAGCTCAGCTGCTGCTTAATAGTTGAGTTTAGACTACAGATTTCTAGGGGAAAAAAAACAATGTAGCAAATTAGTGTTTGGCCTGTGAATTTAGAAACTTTGCCAGTGTAGTCGTTAATTTTTATGATTCAGTGAAAGATTTTGCTTAAAGACAGCCAAAGAACAATGGTGAGCTTTCTCATTTTAAAAGGGTTCCAAGTTGTTTTTTGGTTGTTTTTTTTGTTCCGACTGTGAGATTGGATGAAGTGGAGTGGAAGGAGCATCTGAATGTTGTAAATTAGTGCTGCAGATCTTCCTTAGATTTCAGTCAAGCTCTTTCCACCTCTGGCAATACCTCAACGACTAGGATGCAGACGACACCTGTCTTGACCCTACACAGCCTGCACTTGACAAATGTTCATTGATAGCCATGGCAAATCAGTTACTTTGTATGATGTCTTTGTCTGAGTCCACATGTGAAGTGTGTGTGTCTTCTCGTTGGTATCAGATGCTTTTGGTTATATCTATAACATGCCAGATTTGAACTGTTTTAAAAATGTACAGGGTGGGCTTCATCTTAACTCGTGACAGATGAGCACGTTTGCTTTGAGCTTAGGTTGCCCTAAAGCTAAAACCGTGTTAGCTGTGTACATGCAGTCACGACACTGCCTTGCCCACTGGGTTGAGTTACTACTGTTTGTATATAATGCAATACTTTTAGCTGTGACTCCCTACACATCAAAGCTGACCTGCATCTACAAGTATTCATTACATCATGCTTCTTCATCACAGTTTGATCCCTTCCTTCCTCCATGTTTTACATGTATGACCTACATACACAGCCAGCTATGAGCCCCACAGTTGTTAGCCTCCCAAGCAGCATGACTGCCACTGTATAGCCACTGGCTGTAGACTCAGCTTGTTTGATTTATTGCATGCACATAAAATAAAGGATAAAGTTGGTCATTTTCTACATTAACAGTATTGTAAACACTCCCTATACAGAGACTAAAACCAACAATGATTCACCTCCACTGGTTAATGTCTGTCAGTCTATGCTGGATTAGCTTATCTGTCCGTGCCATACACTGCCATTGTTGTCCAAAAATGATTGAAAACACATCAGTGAAACACACCGTTGCACTGGGTGACATGTTTCCTCATTAGAAAACACCAGACCCCAAAATTTGTTCAAAATGTTGCCCCAAAGGCTCCAAGTAGCCATAACTTTTTACAGCATCTGAAGAGAGCAAGAGTATATAGGGGGCCCATGCACAAGATCTTTGGATATTCTTAACAAATATTTGACTGTAGGAGCTTGCAAGCAAATGTTCAGTCCACTTCCATTCTCAAGTTCAAGTCTACTGCCATAGATGCAACAGTAAATGTACCATGATGCTGACCTTACCCTTTTAGTTGCACAGTGTTGACTGGTTTTTGAAGTGAATGTCTGATCATATGAATGTCAAAATTACCCAGAAGTACCTATATGAATCCTCTCTAATGCTGCAATATTGGCCCAGCTTCCAAGCATGCTGGGGTATATACTTTCCACCTAATGCAAGACATCTGCAGGCAGCTGTGTAAAGAGTCTAGAGGATAGACACTATAGTATCTATCTATCTATCTATCTATCTATCTATCTATCTATCTATCTATCTGTCTGTCTCATTGTGGAGAATAGTGAGCTGTTACTTTCATCACTTTAAAGCACAGTGAGATTACATTTACAGTTTTAAAGGCAGATATCAGCATAGAAACTGCTGTAGATTTCAACAGTCACAAACTGTGTATGTAAATATGACTGGCGCAAGTATTAAAATGGCTGAATGCATGATAAACATTGAGCATAAATAACAGTCTTCTGTGAAAAATCAAAGAGCATTTAGATGTTACTTTAGAGTGTTGTTAATTGCATTTGATTTTGTTTGATTCTTGATAAAAGGTCACTATTTATTTTTCACAAGCTCTATTCTAACACTTTGGTAATGTCTAGAATGATTGTCTTCCCTTCCTCTGGTTTAAATTACTATGAATTAATACTGCAAAAAATGAAAGTTGTATTTAATTGACAATTAACTGGTTGTATATTTGTCTGTTGTACCTTTTGCATGTCTGAAACTGCCTTTTTTCCTGATAAATCTGTACAGTAACTCTTTACCAGTGAAGGCAGTTAATCTCACCGGTCTCTCCTTGTGTCTCTTTCTGAGAGTGACAACAAGAGCTGACTAATTTCCTGGAGATTATTACACTAGATCCTAATGTAAATTAGAACTGGGATATTTCTGCAAGCCTTCTCCAACTCCAAACCCTTCAGAGTGTCCCACGCTCAATCTGTCAACGTTGTTGTAATTCTGAAACTAGTTTCACTCATCAGCTGAACTGAGGCCGGCAGAGCTGATTGTTGATATTCCTGTTTTAAGTATCTAAAAGTGCCGCAAGAAAAAAGATTTGTCATGCAGGGAATGGAAAAAAGCTTTAGGGGATAAATCACTGTGAAGTAGCAGGGACCTTTTGGGAATAAGTACAGACTGTATGACCTTTAGCCTTGGTGAAACAGTTATAGATTTTGAGTCTATAATTTCTGTATTAACAGCATTGCTACTTTGTTAACTTTCCTCTTGTGTTAGGGTCGGCACCGACCCATTTTCAGTTTTAAAAGCATAAAAGTACCAAAAAAAATTTTGTTTATTGCTTCAAGGCTTTTTGTCAGTAACCTTTATTTCAACAAAATTTAAAAAAAAAAAAAAATCTTACCAAATTATAAAATGCTCCTACTGAAATTGTAGCGTTTGTGTTGTTAGGGTCGGTTTTTACCCAGTCCTAAAAATAAGATTATAAATCAATAAAAGAGTCAAAACTAAAATTATAAGTGCAATTTCAGCCCAGACACTGACAGCCAGCTCCTCTTCCAATCATGTGCTGTGTTTACCTGGGCATTTCTGGGCATGTCCAGACCTGTGACTTCAGTACATAATTGGTGACTTGCAGAGTGTATATCTCACAATTTGGAGCATGCAAAAATGAGAAAAAGATTTTCAGTGAGCCAAGTTCTGGATACTATTTTAGGAGAAAATGAGGAAGAAAACACAGAGCAACAAAGCAATATGGATGAACTGGTATCTGAAGTGGAAGACTACGTGGAGCTTCCAGAGGACACAGACACATCTGGGTCTGATGAGGAGGTCACCAGTGGGGAAGTTACTCCAGCAGAAAGAGTCAAGTCCAAAGATGGAAGGATCCTTTGGAGCTCAGTAGCTCATGATTCACTTGGCAGGGCAGCTGCTGCAAATGTCATCAAAAAGACCCCTGGAATAACAAGGTTTGCTGTGACGAGAGTAAGTGACATCAAGACATGTTTTGAACTATTTATGCTATTGTCACTAAAAAGGGTCATTCTTACTATGACAAACCTCGAAGGAAAAAAGGTCTATGCTGACATGTGGAAAGACATTGATGAGGAACACCTAGATGCTTATATTGGTGTTCTTCTTCTTGCTGGAGTCTACAGATCCTGCATTGAGGCTACTGATAGTCTCTGGGATGCATCGACAGGCAGAAATATTTTTTGGGCAACAATGTCACTTCAGATGTTCCAAATGATATCAAGAGTCATCAGATTTGACAACAAAGATACTAGAGCAAGATCTGATAAGCTTGCCCCCATCAGGGACATCTGGGAGAGATGGGTGCAGCTCCTTCCACAAATGATCAACCCAGGGCCAGAGGTGACAGTGGATGAATTTCTTGTGCCTTTTCAAGAAATATCTTTGCAAAGAACACATTAAGAGTGCCACTTTTTGCCACACATGCATCTAAACATCACATATTCGTGCATGTTCTTGCACACACAGAGACTAGATTTGCTTGATTGGTTGTTGTTTGTTTAACCTTGCAAATCTATATTTTTTGTTCTGACTTGTTCTGCTTTTCATTTCATTTATATTCAAGTTTTGTAACTGAGAGAAAAAAAAAATTCTTTGTCCTTTTCTTGAAGCTAATGTATATGGGTCGAAACTGACCCCAACACCATAAATGTTACTATTGCTAATAATATTAATAAATAAATAAGAAAATAATTAAAGAGGTGTGTGGTAATGTCCCTCAGTGATAGTAAGGTAACACAACCTTTTATTTATTAATGTGATTTTTTTGAGGTACATTTTACCATTTTTCTAAAATTGAAATTGAGGGGTATGCTGAAAAAAAGGCCAAAAGGTCCAGACCAAAAACATTGAAACTAATAATTTCATGGATAAGGAAGCCTAATAAGATAACCAAGAGATGAAAAAATATTTGGATGATAAATAATGGTTTTAGTGTATTTTATAGCCGATTTAAGATGCGGGTCAAAACCGACCCGTTAACATAAGGCATGGTAACAGAAAGCTGACACAAGAAAGAGGAAGGTTAAATGGAATCAGACAACATTAAACTGATATCTTTCAAGCATCTGTTAAGGTGCACAAGTTATTTCAGATACTTCATTCCTATTGATGCCTTTATGTTCACACTACAAACAAATAGGTACCATAGTGATTTCCGTGAATTCAGACCTCATTGTTTGGCATAAAACACAGGCCTTAAATATCATCGAAAACCTGAGAAGTTGCTTTAATGTGTATTCAGATATCGCATGTTTTCTTTAAACCCCTGCCCTTTTCCCAAGTTAATCAAAAGTGTCCCCATCAGCCTTAGTTATAATTATGTTGTGGTCAATATGAACATGCACAATCGGTAGCAAATGCATCGCATTAAAGACGAGGAATGATGCTGTTTATTCGCCCAGCCTTGCCATCAGACACTATGATATCTTGAAGTGATCGTGTAGGCCTATTGACCTCTGATCGCTTTCAACACTTGGATGAACTACACTCACTACGATCCCTGAATGCCCCCATTGTAGACACGCGCACAGCTGTGTTCACCTGGTGTTCGAGGTGGAGGCCGTGTTAGCACCGTTTCCACAACATTGCGCAAGTTTTGGAAATACGCTGTTTCAGACTGATCAAAGAGGATTTGTTGGTAAGTAACCTGTGTTCCAAAATTCGCTGCATTTCCACTGTAACATTAATCCTTCACTTAAATGCATAGTTATTCTAAAATCAACGTGGTTCGAGCTAAGCTAGGCTATTTAGGCTGAATTAGCACGGATAGCTACTGCTAGTTTTACTGCTGACAGTTTGGTT
>NW_018127926.1:1412098-1419305 GCF_001952655.1 Monopterus albus
AGCGCTCGGACCCTTTACTTAGGTAAAGGTAGTACTACTACATTGTAAAAACACTTCTGCATTGAAAATGTTGCTTAACTAAAATGCAGAAGTGTTCGTATTAAAATATTACTTGAAAAGTAAAAGTACTCATTATCCAGAATGGCACGTTTCAGATACATGTATATTATATTATTGGGTAATAAGTATTGATGCATTGTTGTGTTCAACACTAAAGTGTTGCAGCTGGTAAAGGTGGCGCTAATGCTAATCACCTTATAGCCTGTTTATAATTAACATTTTTACATAGGCTACTGCTGAGCAGCCTGTGAATTTCCCACTGGGGATCAGAAATCTTGTACTGTATTGTTTTAGTCATCTTATTATGAAAAGTAACTATCAAATACATGTAGTGTAGTAAAATATACAATATTGAAATGTAGTAGGCCTCAAGTATGAAGTAGCAGAACATGGAAATACTCAAGTACAAATAGTTCAAAATTGTACTTGAATGTGAAAAACAGTTTACAGTGTCTACCAGGGAGAATGTGAGTGGTTTATGTATTTATTATAAATGTTGAAAATAGTTCAAATTAGATCCGTATTGTTAGATGCCCCCTTTGAGCCCCCGGCCCTGAGAAACTCTCTGTACGTCCCTGCGAGGGCGGGTAATGACGGCACCAATGAGAACATCCCTACAGTGATGTAAACCATGGATGTTGGCCAACAATTTCACTAGTGCTTCCCAGAATCATTATAACTTATGAAAGTAGCCTTTGTGGAAGTATTTTTAGTATCACTTACAGTCTGGTGATTCATTTCTGGATTTCAGCATGTCTCTAATTTAGACATGGCTATTGGGCACACGAGGCCGTTCTGATCTAGTCATCTAGTCAAGTTCATTAAGATTGGGCTTTCTCTGAAATAGTTTCTTGTACATCTTTTTTGCCAAAGGCACATAAAGTAAATCACCTCTAAATAGCTTGAACATATTTTTCTGAGTATCACTTGAATTGGCTCATAGAGTGCCACTATGGTATTTTCAAATGTTTGATATGGATTTGGAAAATGTCTTAAAATTGGCCAAGTGGAATTCTGGTTAAGTTAAATAATCTTGTACCTTTGTTATACGTTATTGATTTCCTCGAATTGATCAGCTACTTGCCATTAAAATGAATTCGAGTAGTGACGCTAGAAGAATCTAAAGCCAACTTCATACAGGGGGAGAAGGTCTGTTGAAAACCAAGAGCACTTCTCTTAGTGAGGCCAACAGCGCCCTCTGGCGGCCACCAAATATGCAGTAATAATCAGGATTCAATAACCTGTGTGTACTGCACTTTTCAAGGCAAAACTAGTGGTTCAGTTTATTCTGCATATTTAAGTTGTCCAACTGTGCTACATGCAGCCTCAATGTGCTTGTGTATATGTTACCATATACATCTGCTGACTAACAATAACTGATTCTTTAGTAAGACAAGAACCATGATCTTGAGTAGTGCTTGCAAGTACATGTACTCAAGAACTAGACTTGAGTCCAGATTCGATGTGTGTTCTTTACTTGTTTTCATTTTCTGCTACTTTATACTTTGACTTCACTATATTTTAGAGACAAATGTTGTACTCTACTAATTGAATTTGATAACTTCAGTTACTTTTCAGAATCAGATAAGTAAAACAAAATACTGTATAATCGTTAAGACTTTGATCCCTGGTGGGAAAGTCACAAGTTGCCTGGCAGTAATTCAAATAACATATGAGGTAGTAAACATTAGCTCCACTTTCTCCAGCTGCAACATGTGGTGTACACAGTAATGCATCATGATATACATTAATATGAATATAAAATGTGCTTTGGTGGTGGAAGACGTACTCAGATCCTTTAAAAGTAGCAATACCACAGTGTAACTGTTAAAGGTGGAAGTCCTGTGTTTAAAACATTACTTAGTAAAAGTAGTTTTAGCATCAAAACATACTTAAAGTACTAAAAGTATTCACACAATGATGCATTATTGTGTGTGTGTGTGTATATATATATATACATATCACATTTAATGTTACAGCTGGTGGAACTAGTTTATGCTTGTAATTTAAAGTACTTTACATACTGCTTGGGAGCTTGTGAATTTTTACAAGATCAGTTACCTGGTTCTGAAAAACTAGTAACGTAAAATATAGTGGAGTAAAACGTACACTATTTATTTGCCTTTAAAATGTAGTTGAAGATAGAAATGTTCAAGTACAGATACCCAAAATTGTACTTAATTACTTGAGTAAATGTAGTTACTTCACCGCTAGTAAATGCTATTGATTTTGGTACTTTATAGTTCAATGCCAATACGTTCGTACTTAACATTTTGAATGCAGGACTCTTGAACAGCATGGTTTTATTACTGCTTTTTCCTCAGATTTTAAAGAACAGAGTACTACTTCCATCACTGATCATCAGATCGTCCTCTGTTTAATAAGTTGATATTCAATGTCCTACAGTCTTTGTTCATGTTACAACGTTGTTACAATTTGTTTTATTGCAATAGGGACCAGTTCAGTGATGAGTCAACAGTTCAGTGGCATTAAACTCATTTATTGAATAAAAATTTAACATGTACACATGCAGACAAAAGAAAAACAAATTGACAACCATAATGTTTTAAAGTCTGCATCCCCTATTGTAAAAAAAAAAAGAAAAACTAGACTGCTTTTTGAAAATGCAGAATCCAGCTTTAGCAACAAAAATCTGTCCAAAACCAACAAAGAAAAAAATAAGTGAAAACATTTCAGTGACCGTCATCCCGTTGCTATGTGTCTATGTCTCAGCGCCGGTGGCGGCTATGTCCTGAGTGCCCACTGCTGCTGTGGTGTTTGCTCTTGTGGCTACGTTCCCTCTCTCTCTCTCTGTCATAGGACCGAGACCTGTCCCTCTCCCTCCTCTCTCCTCGATGACCACCTCCTCGCTCATGTTTGTGTTTCTTTGAAGAGAGGTCAAAGGAGTTGCGGTCTCTGTCTCTCTCCCGTTCCCTCTCTCTGTCCCGGTCCCTGTCTGCTTTCACTGGACTGCGGGACCGTGACCGAGAACGCGAGCGCTTCCTTTTGTGACCAGATCCTCCACCTCCACTGTTGCTGTGGTGTCCGCTGGGCTTGGAGTCGCTGTTGCCATGGTGGCTGGTCTTGGACTTTAAGTGTTGAAGAAAGGGTGAGGGCTGATGTCGCCGTGGTGATGGGCTGCGACTGTGAGAGCGAGAATGTGAGCGAGAGCTGTAGGTCCCTGAGCGACTGCGTCTGCTGTTGTAACTGTGGAAGTAGAAAAAAAAAATTCAGCTAGTTATTCTACAATACCCACTAAAACATCCATTCGATACTTTAAGTGAGGTGTTCTATAATTCAAGTTACATATTTTGTGTGATCTTACTGTCTGCGAGGGGAGCGGGATCTAGACCGGGACCGTGTTCTTGAGCAAGAACGACTTCCGCTTCTACTATTCCTCCCAGTCTTCGCCTCTTTCCTCAACCTAGTAAGAAAAAAGAGGTCAGGCTCTACAATGAAAAGAAATCATTTTGTTAGACCTTACCCGGAGACAAAACAAGTAAGGGATTGGAGGGAAGAAAAAAAAAAAAATTATGAAAAAAATGAGGATGATTGTCACTGAACAGAGTTTTCTCTACCACAGGAAACTTAGGTGCAGCACCCAAGTTATTTTGGAGCGCCAGAGCCAAATTAATATAAAAAAGGTGACATCAGAATTAATGTAAAAACACTGAATTATTAAATGCTGAGGAATTAAAGAGGTGAGTTGATTTCAAAATGAAATGTAGGCTGGCAACAGGAATGACCTGTCATGTCAGTGTTTGTGTGATCGACAGCACTGCCAAGCTAATCAAATAGCTCAGTGGATATTTCTCTGTACCATCAACTCAGGATAGTACTTACAGCCAGCAATGAAGTTAGCCTCCACAAAGAATACATCAAGTAGGCTATAACTTTGTTGGGGAGTAATTCTTGTGAACTGTAGTAGACTGTTGCCTATTTTACAAGTAAAGAAACTGCTAATGTAGCTAACACATAGCCTACTGCCTTAGCTAAGTTAGCCAAAGAAGCTAGTTATTAGGGATGGGCAATGGTTTTCAAATATGCGGTCAATAAATGTTAAAATATTGAACATTTTATGCAACCATGTTTTGTCTTTAAAAACAAAGAGCCACTGTTTTCCCCTTGCATTTACTGGCACCTGGAAATATTGCAATAATGAGGTTATTTTAATACAGTACAATGGATAAACTGTATGATAACTGCGCAGCACACATGCACGGTCATTTGACAAGTGTTGAACAGGTGTCTGACCAGAGAGGCATGGAGACGGCACTTGCAAATGGAAAATACAGAGTGCTGTTCTTCAGACAATGTTGGAGCAACATGCTGCTGAAAACCTGTCAAATGTGCTTTCCACCACTGTGGATCACTAGGGACTTACTGGTGTCTGTGATCTTTGTCAAATAGGTTCCCAGCAAGTGTCAAACAGCACTTTACATTAAAATGCCCATCCCTCCTAATTAGCTGACATTGCATAAATCATGTATATACATATATCTAAAAAAAAAGAGCATCTAAGCAGTGTGAAAACCCTGCCCATTATCCATTATTAGATTCTTACCCATTGTGTGGACTCTTGTTGACCTGAGTCCGGTTGTCTGTCTCCTTCTTAATTTGTTTGAGGGTCTGGGGGTTTGGGGACTTCTCTTCTACCTTGACCACATTTGGGGAACATGGCTTGGAAGCAGGAGAGAAGCCACCTAGCGTGGACAGTGCAGGGGTACCGTCAGGGTTCAGGCCTTTGGCCTTCAGCTTAGCCTCTGCCAAGAACACCTTCCTTCGTTCCACCTCCTTGTCCAGCTGCTCATAGTTGGGCTGCAGAAGAAAAACTGTCAAACAGTCTCCTGTCTACAAATGAGGAGCAGGTTTATCCTGCTGCTGCTAGTTGCTTTATTCGTCTGTCTTTGGAAGACTTAAGTAAATGGGGTACAAATATAAACCAGTCTTCCATAGCTAGGCATCTGCTCATGTATGTTACTACTAGTACTGGCAAGTAATTGTTGCTTTTAATGTTTTATCTTTAAATGCATTTAGTTTCCTTTCTGCACATTTTGTATGCATTTTTAAGGTTTTGTCTATTTGTGTGCATTATATTAAGCACTTTAAATTGCCTTTCTGCAAGAAAATGTGCTATAAATAAATGTCTTGTTGTGACCAGCAGTGGCATACACATTTATACAACTTATCAATGGGGGGAAAAAAGTAAAAAGAAACCAACCTTTTTTCTGGTGTAAAGTCTAAGGGTGGTGATGCAGATGTCTTTAATTTCCTCTTCACTCACTCCAAACAGCAGGTACCAATGAGGTCTGGATGGCAGCGGTATCTGTAGAGAACATGCACAAAGGCTATAGCATTTGAAGTTGTTACACTGCATACCTATAGAGAATTTAATATGACAACATTTTGACTGAAAAGCAGACCAATAAAATAAGCATTTTGCATCAAGGCGGGAAAAAGTGTCAGCATGCCCCCTTACCTGCAGAGCTCGGGCAGCGAGGTATATGCAGGCACAGGCAATAGTCTCAGCTTGAAACCTCACAAACACATTTGTCCTCAGGCTATCATTCATGTAGTTCCTGGAGGCAAAAAGAACACAGACAAATACATAGCATCTTTTCTATGCAAAGCCACCTCTCACACAGACCCACATGTTACAGGTTATTTCTGCAGGCCAATAATCTGCAGCATTTATTGTCTATAGGGCTTCATGTTTTTACATTTTCCTGATAAAGATATAATTACTGATTTGAAACTAGCTAAAACTAAAATTTCACTACCAAGAAATTTGTGGTTGGTGAAGTATTAATATTGGTCACTAATAAGATGGAGACAGATTAAAGTTCATTGATTTGAGCATTAGTGAGAGCAATTGATATAGATTTGTATCCCTGATAGCTGTAAAAACAGCTATGTATTTTAGAGTTCTGAACTGAGATCTATCAAGTTTAACTTTGTCCATTTCTCTCTGGGGCATCCATGGGAGTGCTGTATGTCACAGATAAAGCATGTCAACACAAATGGGAAATAACCAACTGAAGACCTGCCAAGACCACCTTACCACACTGACCCAAGAGAAACTACATAAAAGACTTAATGATGATTGAGACAATGACACATGCAGGCAAACAAACGCACAATGCTCATTAGGAATGGAGTTGCCACTTTCATACCATTAGATCAGAGGGAACAGGGAGGTACAGCATGTATGGTGCATGCACGATAGCTACTTTTGGTGAGTCAGTGGCAATGCTGTTCTGATATTCTGACAACAGTTTGTATGGTGTGTCTGAAACAAACGCTGGAACCTTGATACCAGCTGCAAGGTTCAAATGCAAAACCACGACCGCACCCCACTTAAAATAAATGCTTTCAAGCCATCACCTGAACTCCGTTAAGCCCACTATGTAGCATCTAAAAGACAATTATGTGGCAATCTACACCTCTCTACGTAGGCAGAGTGAGATCTCTGTGCTACAAAACACATGATGTGTGGGTTGTGCAGGACAATGGATAAATGAGATTAGCCACAGGGACAGCATTAGAAAAGACAAAATGTTCAGGGTGCAAATCAGGCAAGTACAGAGTGGTGTGAGCATCTATGTCTTTAAACATAGAAGTCAACCCCCCCCCCAGTACAAAATGATGACAAATCTCCTGATAAAATTCCGATTCCAGGGATCATCAAAAGGAAATACCCCCCCGCGGAATTTTGTCACAACTGTCAAAAGCCTGCCACACAAATTGCTTCTATTCTAACCTGCCTTCAACAAATGACCTGACCCACACGCTGGCACTACGCCAACGCAACTAGATATAGCACATGGCCGTTGGATTCTGATTGCTGCGTGGGCGAAACAGGTCCTTGGTTGCAAAACATGTGAACTGGATCAGCCTGTAAGACAGACACATGTCTGAACACCATGTCAGTTGGGGACAGGACACAGTACACTACTGTATATATAAAAAGGCAGGTAAACTCTGTTCTGGCTAAGTTTACTTAATTGCTAGATGCAAGTATACAAAATATAAATGGATCTGTAGTAACTTGACAATAATAGGTATTACAGTTGAAACCTTTGCAGCAAGACCAAAAAATACAAATCCTTCTGGACACCCAAGAGAAAACAAAATGATGATGGCTGTA
>NW_018127926.1:1419378-1459069 GCF_001952655.1 Monopterus albus
ATGAGGGGAACTTCCTGAGGTCATGTGGTTGGAGGAGGCAGAGTTCAGAGGTTCTTTATGTGACTTACCAGCATGGACTACCCTTTAATCAAAGAGTAGAGAGAAAGGACAAAGTTAAACCAAGTTCCCTGGGCACCACAAATCAAATAGACTTTACAGAACAGCCATGTAAGGGCAGACGAGTCAGACACGCAACAGGTTTGCAATAAAACAAATTGCTCCGTCGGGGGAAAGAAAAAAGGTGGAAGGGTTAAAATGGAGTGAGGGAATGTCACAGTCAGACCTGGGCAAAATGGTTGTTGAACAGTTTTCAAATTTGTGGTTAAAATCATGAAGGGCACTTGAACATCACTTATCAGCCTTATCATCCTAACAGAGCACTTCGCTCTCAGAGTGCAGGTTTACTTGTGGTTCCTAGAGTCCACAGAAGCAGAATGGGAGGCAGAGCCTTTAGCTATCAAGCTCCTCTCCTATGGAACCAACTCCCAGTCTCAGTTCGGGAGGCGGACACCCTCTCTACCTTTAAGATTAGACTTAAGACGTTCCTTTTTGATAAAGCTTATAGTTAGGGCTGAGCCTTCCCTTAGTTATGCTGCTATAGGCCTAGGCTGCTGGGGGCCCCATGATGCTCTGAGTTTCTTTCCCCTCCCCTCCTGCTCTCCTCTCTCTCCCTATGCTTCTATATGCCCCCATTACACATTACTAACTTTGTTTCTCCTCTCTCCCGTAGTGTGTCCTCTCTCTCTCTCCCTGTAACTTTCTGCAGGTTGCCCTGGAGCTCTATATCTCTGACGAGCAGTCACCGGCCACATCGACCTGATCAGTGTTTGATTGTTGTGTCTTGTTGCTTTTCTTCTTTTGTCTCTCCTCTATCCACTCACCCCAACCGGTCGAGGCAGAAGGCCGCCCACCAAGAGCCGGGGTCTGTCGGAGGTTTCTTCCGTTAAAGGGAGTTTTTCCTCCCCACTGTCGCCAAGTGCTTGCTCAAGGGGGATTTGTTGGGTTTTCCCTATGTAATAATATTGATAACAGTAAGGTCTAGACCTTACTTTGTAAAGTGTCCTGAGATGACTTTTCTTGTGATTTGGCGCTATACAAATAACATTTGATTTGTTGTTACCACATATGGGTCTGTCCCAAGTTCCTAGCAAATAAATCAAGTGCTCTTCAAGTAATTTAATCATATAAAACTCTCAACATTATCTTTAGCCCAGGTCTGGTGGAACTTCTTGCAGACATGACACTCGTTTCTGCTGTTGTGGGATGGTCAGTGGAGCAATAGGAAGGAACCTACCAGGCCGTCTGGACCAGTGTCTGGTTCTTCTCACATTCCAGGACTTGAAGGTACAAGACGATAATCTGGAAGCACAAAATAGCTGCGTATTAAAAAGACAAACAGTTATGAGTCTGGCAAGGTTCAAATCAGAGCTACTTTACACTACACATCAGTGAAATGCTTGATTGTGGCTTAAACTCACCTTGTGTGGATGCTTGACATGCACACAGAAGCCCAGCTCCTTCAGGACCCGCCGTTCCGCTTTGATGACTTGGTTTTTGGTATTTATGTAGTTCTGATCAAGTATCAGTGGACTTGGAGTCCTAGTTTATAAAGGAATCAAAATGGAATGTTTCTCCCTTCTCGAAATAAAAAATAAAAAAGAAAAAAGAAAAGTGCCCTTGTGATTACCTTGCACTCTTAGCTTTTTCCCTTCCAACCAACTCAAAGCAACAGGTTTTTTACTGTTTGCATGCCTGACAGTTTGCTGGGGCTTGTGGACTCCTGTGGTTCCAGTGAAAGCTTATGAGATCCGCAGACAACCCTCAACCACCGTGACACAGCTTGAACAGAAATATCATATCACCACCTCAACGCGCAAATACACTCTGCAATCTTCAAACGTGAAACTACTATAATGAGCCATCTCAAACCACTCACCTATTCTAACGTATTGTACACAACTACACAGTGACCACTCAATATTTGTCTTTTATAACAGTACAGCAGAATGTCCAGCCTCAAAGGAAGAAAACACTAATAATCTGTCAAATGTCTACATTACACCTTCACTGTAAACAATACTGTACTAGGCCACATAACTTAAATGCTATTTGAGCTAACAAAACAGCTCTAAAAATTGGTTATAGCAATCAAAAAAGCCTATCTTCCTAAAATTAGATGCAAATCTCTTCACAGGCTGCATCAGATTACTATATTATGTACTATTTATTAGGTACACCAGAAAAATAGAAAAATTGACCCCCCCCAAACACCTGATTGACAGTGTTTCACCTTTTCAGAACTAACAATGAAATAAAAAGCTGTCTCAAAAAACTGAAAATTAAATGTGAACACCATCATGCTACAGATGAAAACCTCCCCAATCAATTATGTTCACTGCTAAATATGACCCTTTACAGTCCGCATCTAAAGAAAACAGACTTGCTACAAGCACATCACAATTACTGTACACTTTAATTTAGTGTATACAATGCCAAACTACTGAAGCTATAGTGCATGCAATGATCCAGAAATACATAGCCTACTTGTACTACAAGTATTCAATTATTCTAACTTCAACGGATGAGGTGATATTTCTATAAAAGCCATGGGTAACAATTGGTGAATAGAGTTTTGCTCTTGAAGCACAAACAAAATGCATGGTGGAGAGCAGTCAGAGAAGAAAACTACATTACCCAATGGTACGCAGCTTGACGGACAGATACCCAAAGCTTAAGACTGAACCACAGGAGTCCTCAAGGTGCCCCGGGGGCCAAGGACCTTCGGCCAACCTGTCATCCCCGATCCCAGTGCCCCGCAGTGGCTCAGACCACGGGTGTCTCCCACAGGAGGGGGTGGGGTGGGCCTGGGGGAGGAGAGAGACCCCCTGGCATCATGGTTGTCATGCCGACTGCTTCATCTTACGTACCATTCCACATCACCCAGGCTTTGGTAAATGTAGCTGGTCGCTGTTAGTTGGTTGCAAGGGAAAAAAGAGGCCAAGTTAATGCCAAGGTCTGTAGTACTCACATGAACAGATTTCTCTGAAGACAAAGGCACGCACAAATAAAGCAAACGTGCCTTGTCTTACAATACTTAAAATGCACTCCAATTTTAAATTGAGTTCGTTGAGACATCAATTTCAGTGTAATGTCAAACTCTGATGCCATATGTAGACAATTACACTTTTCAAACTACCAGTGAAGCGGAAACTGAAAAGTTTTAAAATGGTTTAGAGTACATGAATAAACATAAGAGCACTTTCACAGTAAAAGCAGATCATCATCAAACATTGGGTAATAATTAAAAACAAAAACAAACATACAAACAGATGCAATGCAAATGTTCAGAGACTGGATTCATTGCTGATGCTTACCTTTTGCCTCTGAGCTGTCTCAGATAGTGGAAAACATTGATGACATCTCGTATTCGACGCGGTGCCTCTTCAATCTTGGATGCCAAGTTGATACAAGCCATAGCAACAATCTGTTATGATAAAACAAAAAGTTGGAAGGAAGAGATGAATACCTTTGGGTGCAGGTGGGAGACAAAACAAACAGGGAGAACACCAATTTAACAACAAATTTAGCAAAATATTTTCCTATATTCTGCCTTTGTATACCATAGTATCTGTTATTGTAATATCCCTAAGTAAACAGGCCATTGTGGGACAAACTGTAAATCTTCACATGGAACAGTTTTTGTTAATTTACACATCATTGTGTGCATCGTTATTATTAGTACAACGCATTTAGAAATATACACATCGTGTCAAATACCCCAATACCCCACACATTTTGGCCTAAAGAAGTGAGTTGATCCAACATGGACAGATTAAGACTATGTAGTGACAGTTATAACATTAGATTATTATAGATAACTTAGAAATGCAATATTACTGATGTTTGTCAAATATGTCTGGCCACACTGACAAACCAACTGCCTTATTAAAATTTAAAAAATAAAGACCCTTTGAAAAGTAGGAGTTTGACTTTTTCCTTTGTTTCATACTGATCTTCAGTTCCTCTGTAGCTCTTAAGAAACTCTGGTACGACGTATCGACAATATGGCTGTCAGTAACGTAACCACAACGTTATGCTATGCTAACACTGCTAAGAGGACCGGCGGCCTGACAATGACCCATAAACTTCAGTGGACTTACCTCAAAACTATGCTTGACGAACGATTTGGAGTAGAAAAAACGATGAAAAAGAACCTGTCCCGTTGCCATTGCAACCTGTCGAGGAAAAATACAAAACATGACGTTTTTAATCCGTCTTATACGAACTTTACATAACCTTGCACAATGAACCACCGCCATTTTAGTTCCACCACGCCAACGTCAGAGCTAACATTAGCAAATTGCTAATGGGTAGGCCGAGACGTGTTGACGGCTACAAAAAAGAAGACATTCAGCTCGCTGTGAATTAATACACATACCAGCACATATACTGCTAAATACCTTATCAATTCAATAAAGTTTACCTGTGGTAACCGAAGAAGAATGCCCGCCGACTGAATTAGTTCACATCCTAGGATACGAAGGTCGGTCTCCGTGTTCAGGTCGAGGCCATCAAGCATCGAAGGCGTCGGAGAGAGCTTTTCCTCCGGTATAAGCGAGTTGTCGATAGTAAGGTACACTTCTGAGTAAACTTTGTCACCAATAAGAATGCCATCGTTATTTGGGGATGCAGCGGAAGATATAGAGAGGGGACCTGCGGCCATCTTCACCTTAAAATCAACAGTTACCAATCTCAACCGAAAGCCGCCGGCCCAAGGAAACAGACAAACTACGTGACGTCACCATCCTGCTGCGACCGAAACTTTGTGCACATCCGCGGTGATAAAATAGTCTTGCAATATTATTGAAAAAAAAAAACTATATGAATTTTGTAACCAATGTCCAGACTGGACTGTAATGCAGCATGTATTATTCTTCCAGTGTATATCAACTGGTCATTCATTTTTCCTTTAAAAAGTCCCTTTTTAAGCGTTATTGTCTGTGTAACAGTAGTTCGGACACCTAAACAAAGTTTATTATTTATAATCCAAGTACGTAGTTAATACAGAAGTAGATGTACCTGAAAAATCATGTTCCGTTTTTTCCTTTATATAAAACTGTGAATTACCTCATGAGTCCTTCAAGGACTCCATGAAAGCTTTGCTTTCGATCTTACTAAGAATAACAAATTAAACGTAAAAGGGTTGTCGTTCAAGACAATCTTATTATCAAAATAAAAAAATTAAAAAAGTTCACATGGCTTCTCATCCTACAGACATAGAGAAAACGTCAGAAAATATGTACTGGGCATGTATGACCATATGCGTCTATCAATCCATGTAGTCATCCAGTAGTAGCTGTTATTATAAGGAAGCTCAATTTTATCATTATAGCAATATCCCATTTGTTTTGCAATATTCTCGCCTATTTTGCTCCTACGTTATGTCACATGATGGCAACCCAATCATTTCATTGCATTTCTTTTTATTGTAGACTTTCTGACGATTTCCGCAATCACCCAAAGGCAGCAGAAAGGAGGCGACTCACAGTTTCTGTGACGTATTTTACAGGAAAGTCCGGACTTCTCACCTCAGCCCCAGGAACATATCCCTCCGCCAGTTTAAAAAAATGACAAAAAAAAAAAAAAATCATGGCAGCAATTTAGCTGTCTTTATTGAGCAAGCCACGTTTGTATTTCTAATTTTCACAGAATGTGCTGGAAGTGAAGTGATATCTACTTTGTAATGTCCTATTTAACAGTTTAAATATACAGCAACCCATGTAGGAAAAGCAAGGGTTAAGAACAATTATGATCTTAATTTTTAGACAAAGGCCCTGATTGTGTCAAATAAGTTGCAGTTCCATAAGAACAGATAATAGCTACAGGGAATAATGTGTTCAGTCACTGTTTAACTCACAGGATTTTATTTCCTAAAGCCTTGCATTAACTTAAAATGGACAGCAGAGAGAACTAGAGACCTTCCAATTGAGGTTTTTGAAAAATTGGGTGCCTTCAAGAGAAGCCGTGGGCTTACTACATTTAAAGAGAGTTTGTTATGTGAGGAGTCGTACTGGTCTTGTACCAAATCTCCACAATGACTTGATGCTGCAGTAAAGGTGACTGCAACACTTTAGTGCCAACAAGTGAATTATGGGCCTGCAGTGCTGTAGTCTGCCTGTGTGTTTCGGTGAATGCACATTCACGCTGGTTTGTTGTCCTTCTTGGAGCCCTACAACAAGGGTTTCACTGCAAGTTGTGGTATTTGGTAATTTGATGAACAGCAAATTTATTAGCGCATTTAAACCACTAAAGATAAATATTTGTGGTGGATCTTGCAAAATTATGACCCAGCCTTGAGGTCCTTTACCAGGTCAAGATCACATTTTAAGATCTAAATTGTCACAAAAACCTTGTCACAGCTTGCAAGTCCACCAGAGAGTGATTCTGCCCTCTATATATTTCACATTGTTTGTGTCTAATGATGCTATGTAAGCCCCCCCCCCCCAAAAAAGATTCCAGTACAAAAAATTTAAATGAATTCAAATTTATGTAACAAAACATTCTCTATGCTACTAGTCAGATTGTGACCCCTCAGATTTATCTTATGACTCACCCAACTGGTTTACATTATGCACACATGGTGTGTATTCCTAAATAAAATTGTTTTTAATCAAATTACCACAAACTAAATTATACAGCCAACCTCAGGCCAGGTAGTTTTCCAGCAACAGGAGCTCTATTTTTTCCAGGTCTGTAGACAAATATAGCAAAGTTACCACATCTTCCCCTCAGTGTACACAAGGACATAGAGCCTACACAGCTACACAGAGGGAGGAAATGGGGGCAGGTCAGCAGGAGCCCAAGAGCAAAGTATTACCCTGGGTCCGATTTACAGTTTAATCCTGTCACAGCTGGTGATTTCCTAGGGTTATATGTATTTGCATGTGTCTCTCTGTGTATGGCTGAAGCTATTGTGAGCATTAGCTGTAAACATGCAAACATAGCATGAGGTTCTACTTCCCCAACATGTTTGAGGATCCATGTGGCATGTGAGAGACACAAATTTAGCTACCTCAGTTTTAACAACACTTCACGAGGTGGTAGGCTGAGGTCACATTGTCCGTCATCAATCAACACCTATGACGAGCACCTCTGACCCCTGACACTTACGCAATTACCACAACAAGAATATGGAGCATTCTTTCTCCAGTTGCCTGGGTGACAGTAATTATAGTGGGAGGGCTCACAATGGCAGAATTCCGGAACAACCATAACGACGCAGGAGAGGGGCGTTCAGGGACACCCTCGGATGAACAAGGCCTCAGTTGTACACACACGATACGCCCTGGAGCATGTGTGTGTGTTTGTGAGCAACTTGCACAGATTCCCAACAGACACATGTGCATGCCTGCCCTGCTATGATAATTACTGTGAGGAGCTCATGCTCCCAATGTGTGTGCATGGCATGCGCGTGTGTACACATTAATGTTTGTGTGTGTGTGGGTGTTTGTTAGAGCGATTTAATCTGAATGTTTATGAATGATCAAAACTTCATTCTGTGTGCCTCTTACATACATAGCTAGCAAAATGTAGAAAGATTTTCAAGGATTTGTATCCATTCAGGCTAGATCTCTCTCACACACGTGCCCCAAGGCTCACATGCACAAACCAGGAAGGACACCAGTCAAGGGCTACAAATCAAGGGCATGAGCACAGGAAAACATGCCAGTAGAAGAGCAGAAGGGAGTAAGAGAGAGATGAATGGATCAGGGATAAAGTGAAGTCACAGATAGCTGAGGAGGAGAGGATGAGAGGGAACTATGTTTTAGCAACAGGGTCAGAGGGGGTTGAATACTAAAAGAAGCCAAAGAGATTAAAGGAATATTGACGCAGAGACAGATTTGTGTGTGCTAGAGATAGAGAGAAGGCTGTTTGTGTTATAAGGCAGACAAAGTGTGTGCAGTCAGAGCAGAGTGAGTGTGTCAAAGCAAGGGAGAGTGCATGTAGCGGGACAGCAGAGAAGCATTGTGTTATTGCCTCTGAGTGGCAGACTGGAGAGAGAGGGTTATCTCTTCAAATACACAGCAGACATGCATGTGAGTGACTGTGTAGGAAGTATAACAGAGTTAAAAGGAAAGGCCAAAGGTCAGAGGGCAGAGGTGCATCTGCGAGAAAACTGTGAGCAGTTGTCAAAAGGGCAGCACATGTGTGAAACAGACCCTTTTCATAGCAGACATTTTCACTTGTCAAAGCACAATACCAGAGCCCTGGAACCAGCTCACTTCAGTGAAATACAGCCATCACCCCACGGAGCAGAGACAGATCTACTGTATGTCATCCTTTTTTTGTTTTCTCTTTTAATGCCATTTTAAAGCTTTTATACCCTCCAAATCAGCACAACCGCTAAATTATAAAATGTAAGAAACCATCCATCCATCCATTACTTATCTTGAAGAGGATTGGGGGGGGGGCTGGAGCCAATCCCAGCTGACATTGGGTGAGAGGCGGGGTCCACCCCGGACAGGTCACCAGTCTATCACAGGGCTGACATTTAGAGACGGACAACCACACACACACACACCCACACTCACTAGAAATCATATAATATACAGTAATATTTTAGAAAAACACACACATACACAACACATATAGAAATTCCGTTTTAATATCAAACAGACAATGTTTTGAACTTCCTCATTTTGTTCCATCTTTAAAAAGCGTGTGAACAGTAACACAGAGAGACACTGGATGTGCCTTGCACATGACAGTAGCCACCCGAGGCTGCTCTAGTTAAGTGTAAGTTAGTTTGTTAAACTTTATTTAAACAAGAAATATCATTAAGAATCAAGATCTCTTTTAGGCAAGACCAGAGAAGAAATTACATACATACATAAATACATACACAAGATCATAACCAGACAGCTCGTTCTCTCAAACAACAATCGCACATGTACACACAGTAATATATAACTCGACAACTCAGATAATAAGACCGTATACATGAAGACCCGGCTATGATTATATTTTCTAGATGACAGTGATGAACATCCAACTTCTTTTTTTAATATAACTCACAGTGACATATACAGTTTTCCCCTTGACATCTCCTACACAAAGCTAAACCCAAGCTGAAACCCACAGTTAGCTTGCATTTGTCCAGTATTGTAAACACGTTCTGATTGGCTTGTTTTGCTGTTAGGCCTGTGGTTTTCCTGCTTTGACAAGTCAAAATGACCACTGGGTGTCTGTAGCATGTCTAACAGCATCAAGTACTAAAGGTTAGCATCAAAACATCACTCACGGTGCTGTTGTCTAAACTGAGGATGAGTTGTCAAGCTCAGTTTTTAAGACAACATGCATGAAAAGTGTTCAGATTAAAAAGTCTACAGTTCCATGACAACTGAGCAAACTCCATCTTCTGATGAAGACCATGTGAAACAGTCAAAAGGTCTGGAACAAGCAAGGAGAGGGGGCCTTGATTGTTTTGTCAGCTGTAGTCTCCAGGTCAAGGTCACTTTTTTTTTTTTTACTTATTTTGTTAAATAAATCCAGGGTTTCATAGAAAAACCCGGGTACACAAAGTCTGCTGTCTGTAGAGTGACACTTACAGCATGTAGTGTCTTCTGCTCTCACACACATGAACACACACCCACACTACACTGTGATGATGATGACCATAGAATCAACATCCTTTGGTGACATATGTGATTATAAAAATGAGCAATGGTGGCGTTTCGACAGAAACAATCACTCCCCGGAGACAAACGCACATACACAAGTAAACACACACAAGGCTATATACAACCACACACTCTAGCACAGGAAGGCAACAAGAAGTCAGCTGCAAAGCATAAATGTGTTACATCTGCCATAAATCACATCAAGGAAATATGTGTTGTTGTTTTTATGTATTAAAGGGGAAGTTAAGAATAAACTCGCTCAAAATTCAATAAAATAACCACAGCTTATGGGCTTTTGCAGTGA
Organism: Monopterus albus; assembly: GCF_001952655.1. NCBI lineage: Eukaryota > Metazoa > Chordata > Actinopteri > Synbranchiformes > Synbranchidae > Monopterus > Monopterus albus. The sequence goes on from NW_018127926.1 coordinate 1,429,363, forward strand.
TAACTAAGAATTATTAGAACATCTCATTTAAAAACCTTAAGCAACCAAAGTTAGCAAATGAATCAAAAACCTGCAGGTAAACATTTCCTCATTTACCCATCTGACATAAAAAGAGGAGGTAGAAAATTAGGATTTAAAGGCACAGAATGTTCATTGCTGTTTGCAGAACATCCTCTCTGCATGGACCAAGGTTTTTAACAGATAAACAACATGTGTGTGTTTTGGCAAACAGAGGAAACGTTGGCAGGATAAAATCATTATCATCCCACCTTTTCTGTGTGAATGCCATGCACGTGTGTTGTGCAAGGACACAGGAAACTCAAACTAAAAGCTTTCCATGTGTGCCAGTAATCAGGGAAATTAGTTCCACGCCACACACGCACACACACACACACACACACACACACACACACACACACACACACACACATATACACACACACTTATTTCATGCATTTCTCCCATCATGCCAAATCATCCCAAGTATAGAGGAAGAGAGGGAGAGGGAGCGTGGGGGTGGAAAGACCTTGCACAGAGTGAATGATGTCAATAACACACACTGCCGGAGGCTAGACGGCTGGATAACTGTTGTGTGTGTGTGTGTGTGTGTGTGTGTGTGTGTCGGGGGGCGCGTGCCCTACAGTGCCTTCTGTGTTTGCCTGCCTTTTGTTTGTGCCCATGGTTGGCAAGGGACACACTGTCATGCTCCCTCAGCCCTGCCCTTGTGACAGGCTGAGAGTGTGTGTGCGTGTGTATTACGTGCATGCATGGGTGTTTGTCTGTGAATCCTGTGTGTGCCAGTGAGACTACTTGAGTGTGGCTGTGAGAAAACAAGTGCAAGTTGCTGGCAAGTGTCTGTAGTGGGAGTGTAATGGTGTACAAACAAGACTCAGCAATTGTGTCTTGTGTATCAAGTGTGAGTTTTATATTAGAGGGAACCAAGAAAATACCATAAAATAAAATACTAATAAAATCCTTTGATTAATATTCAAGTACTTTTTCAAAACAACATAAACCTATGTGTGTAATTAGGCTTTATTTAGGTGATTTCCTCCCCATCATTAAAATGACCTTACGTTTGACGTCGTTCACTGAGCTGCTCATGTTCAGTCTGGGCAGCATCCCCTCTTGCTTTTTTACTCCACCTGACATCCCGCTGCATGTCCAGGAATCTAAACTTCCCTCTGCTCCGCCTCCATCTGCGCCCCGGTCTCCATCTTTGTCTGTACAGGCAGAGAAGGTTCGAAGTGTGTTTGGGGAGACTGAAGAGCGAGACAGAGCTACCCGGGCTGGACTGCGGCAGTAGGAATGCTTGTCCCCCGGCAGTGTGTGTCTCTCCGTAGAGCATGGAGGAGACTGGGAGGAGCCTTGATGAGACGCCATGGATCGCGGCCCGATGAGCTCGTCTTGAGCTTTACACAGAGCTGCAGTCAGCTCCTCCCTCTCCTCACACTCCCTTCTTACTGTTTCCTGGAGTAACGCCACCTGGAGGGACAGAGAGTAGAAATATAAACATTATTTTATCATATTGTCTTCCTTGAAACAACATTCCTTTTCTTTCAAAACAACAAAAACAATAACATGATCAATTTCATTTTTACCAGTTTATAGAGATTGCTCAACATGTTAACACTTTGCGGTTGTATGCCTCCGCTGACCAGTCAAATTCATAAGAAAGGCAGAGACACGAGGTCAATGACCTTGACCTTTGACCATCAAAATTTACTCAGTTCATGGCTGAGTCCGAGTGGACGTTTCTATAAAATTTGGGCAAATTTCCTTAAGGCGTTCCTGAGATATCGCATTCACAAAAGTGGGACGGACATGAGATGACTGTGACTTTGACCTTTGACCGCCAAAATCTAATGAGTTCTTCCTTGAGTCCAAGTGGACATTTGTGCCATATTTGAAGAAATTCCCTCAAGGTGTTCCTGACATATTGCTTTCACAAAAACGGGCTGGAAGGACATTTTGTTTTTTGTAACAAACAAAACAACAAATTTATGTCTAACATGTTGAATGTATTAGTTCCTCATAAAACATGACACTTAAGACAGTCACAGCAATCCAGGATTAATAGCATGTGGCACACACAAGTTAAAATCACAGACTAAAGAACAAATGATCAACACACATGAAGCTGAGGAGTCAAACAGAGAAACACAAACTGTGCGAAATGAGAAATGCACAAAACAGACGATGGGTGGACAGTTATGGGATGTCAATATGTGATACATTATATTGTTTAATTCTACAGAGGAATAAAACCATTCTCACTGAATCAGGTCTGCTCTTGTTATGAGTCAGCCAGGCAGGATAGAAAGAACCAGGAAAGCTACTCAGCTCATGTCCTGACCCAGAGACTGAAAATAAAAAGCTGCTCTCACATAGTTTTCTCATTTTCTTTCACTTTTCCTATAAATACATAAATACTGCTCACTGGCTCGTTTAATTACAAACATCTCGTTCAAATGGTTTACATCACTACCACCATCTGCTGTTTGATAACAGACGTGCGATGTGTGCAACCCTGAATGGTTGGACAAGCTTAAAAAATACTAGAATTTAACAGATAGTTCACATTTGGCACACGTCCATAAAAACGAAACAAAATGCAGCAATGGGATCATATGCAGAATGTACAGGAGTGTCCACAATAGCTATGCTAAATCGAAAAGGCCATTTGGAAAATGCAAAAAAAAAAAAAAAAGCAAATTACCTCTCTTTAAGATTTAATTAAGGGTTGATTATCCTGAGGAACACAATAATGCATTATTTACGTATTTTCCATTTTTAGTTTTCCTTGAATTTTGGTAAATATTTCTGCTTAGATAACAAGCCAGTGATCTAGTGGAATTCAGTTTTCACCAATTTGAAGATAAAACAAATTGAGCCTCCAACTCCCCACATCCCTCGGTTATCATTAATACGACCCTCTTGTGTTCTTCATCACGAATAAACTACTGCGCGTGTAAAATATCACATGGTCTCTTGATTTAGTCAGTATAAACTGCTAAAAGAAGAAATGGTGTTTTTTGACTCAAATGATTGAGCACAGAATGGGACATGATAATATGTGAGCTTTTCATATTCTCACAAGCCACGCTATACATCCAACATGAATGCAACAGCTTCTCCAGTAATTTGGATCCCATTTGCTGGCATGCAGAATGATCGCAGGTTAAAGGATGATCCAAAACATATGTAGTATTAATGGCAGTTCTGTGTGTTCTTGAAGGAGACATATGTACAGTATTTCCCTATTGCCTGGTGCTAAAGCACAGTATGCACTGTATGAGATAAAAGAGCAGCGTCAACTTGAGAGTGAGTTGATCTGAGTGGCACTGTGCCTCCTGTGTCTACGTGTCAGTTAGTGAACATGTAGCGCTATCTGTGGGGTTCTCTGTGTGTGTGTGTGTGTGTGTGTGGGTCAACATCTGGTCCTCACTGTTCAGTGAGGGAAATCCCCAGATGGTGGAGGACATGTAATAAATATGTGTAGACTCTTGTTTTCTATACTCGCTATTTGTGTATGTTTTTTAAACGCCATATATCCATGTTCCATGTGCAGTGTGTCATGCCTTATGCTGTTGTATGCAGTTACTGTGAGAGTATGTGTGACAGTTTGCACACAGGTGTTTGGCAACTTCCTGTCTGGAAAGATTTGTGTTAGATCCAGCCATGTGTTAGAGCCTGCGTGTGTGTGTGATGTTGAGCAAGCCAGTCTTGGGGCAGGATTCCAGGGCTGTTAGATGGAAGTCACATGCAGACCAACAGAGCCCCTGCTTTTAATTTAACACTGTAAAACACATTCCACAGGTGACAAATCAATGGAGAAACCAACATGAAGTGTCTTACACCCCATTTAGACTTCATATTAAAATGCATCTCAGTGATCTGAGCACAAGTGGACAGCCAAGACACAGCACAGTTCACGCCTGTCTTATACTGTACACAAGGCAGAGCAGGGTGTCCAGAAGACCACTTCCTCAGGTTTTGCTGCTGCTGTGACACTTTCATCTTAAATATCAAAAGGCCACAGGCACAATTATTGTGTCGGTCTGTTACCAGACAAGTGTCAGTAGTCTCCCTATTAATAAAACAAGAAGACCAGCAACAGATTTGTTCATGGATGTGAAATCTTTCACACTACATTAATGGATTTGAATTGGATGTTTCTCTCCATTTTTTCTTTTGTTGAGCATTGGCACACACCAACACAGACACCATGACCTGCACTGTTAACGTATATTCCCCTAACGTCCTTGTCGGAGATGCATCAGGACACATTAGTGTTTACACTACTAATGTCAAATGTGTCCCCAACAACCTCAGCAAGTGGTTTCAGTGATCAGATCATAATTTGTCTTGGTGGTCGTTAATGCTTGTATTTAGTGCTGTCTGCTTGTGATCCGATTGTCCAGGACACATTTTAAAACCAAGCCTAAATGGGCTCTTAGCAAGGTGTACCATGTGCTGCCAGTGCGCCTTGGCATTGATTCTACAATCTCTGAACTCTACTGGAGGGATGAACACCACTGTCCAAATGATATTCCCTCATTTGTTGTTTTGATGATGGTGGGGGAGAGCGCTGCCTTACACGCAGGTCCAAAATCTCCCATAGGTGTTCAACTGGGTTGAGATATGGTGACCGTGAAGGTCATAGTGATTCACATCACTTTCATACTCATCAAACCATTCAGTGATGCCCCATGCCCTGTGGACAGTGGCACTGTCCTTTCATAACTCAGCACATAAGAAATTGTTATAATCTTGAATACTGGCATTTAGACAGATTATCACATCCAAATGCAGATAAAACATACAACTTTTAGTTGCGTATGTTGTGTATTCTGTGTGTTGTGCGACCCCAGTTATGTTAATGAGAGGTTAAAATATGTTGTGTATTCTGTGTTGTGCAACCCCAGTTATGTTAATGAGAGGTTAAAGGTTAAAGGCATCTTTCTCCCCAGACACAGTGACCTTTTCCTCTTGTCCAGGTCCATCTTGAACAAAGCCAGAGAGAAAGGAGGGGGAGGGGATTGAGACAAGAAGAGACAGGGAGGGGGGGAGACAGTGAGAGAGACAGATGGAGAGAGAGAGAAGAATTTGGGTGGGACAGAAAGAAAAAATCAAGGCAGTGAGGGAAGAGGGAGATTCAGACAGCTTTATTAATTTCCAGCTTCATGTCTGTGCTGTATCTTCCATAGAATGACATGCGTAAACAAAATGATATATTTACTATTCCTGGAGGCAATTATTTGGAAATCCACAATTCTGCTGTTTTTTTAAATCATAAGCAGCAATGTACACATTAAACATAAACTTAATAAACTTAAAAACAATAAAGCCACTGGTAGGGCTGGACATGAAGCACATTCCCACACAATGTTGTGTTCATTAATATTGTAATGGGAATAATCATGTATTTAAGTACAAACAATTTCTCTTCTGTGTTATTTGAAATCTACCTTTTGTTGTTCAGTTTTAAAATGACTCCCTTATCCCATGCGACTGATTATTATTTTGTTGTCTTGAAATTTGACTGGGTTAAAGGTCACTTAAATGCTCCACCACTTAGTGATGAAAATCCCTCGACATTGCATCAGTATCTTGGCAACAAAGTGATATCACAAGGTCATGATCAAAACCTGATTATCTCTAACCGACACACACACACACACATATACCCACAGATCAATAAAACTTATATAAAGAAAAGCATGATAGAAGCCTGGGTTTGAATTAGATAAGTGAGACAGACATGAAGAAGCAAAAGGCAAGGAACACAGCCAGAAAGAAAGAAAGAAAGAACAAAGGCAATCTAAAGGGATTATTCTGACTGATGTGCTCTAAAACTGCAAACCCAGCACAGTAAAAGAAAAAAAGTCGCCTTTAAATTAGATGAGAAAGAACAGAAAGACAGAAAGAAAGCAGGGGGATGTTATGCAGAAGGTCCATGAATGACACAAAGGAGCATGTCATCTGTGAAATTGGCATCAGGGCACCTTGAACTGGCGGAACCTCTCTGGACAGACACTTGGAGAGGGAGGAGTTTAAAGAGAGAAGATGGACACAAAGGGAAGGCTGTTAGAAGGCTGTCAGACTGCAGTACTACAAAGGGGAGCTGATGAGAGAGGGAGGAGGTAGAGAGGAGTGATGAGAAGAGGACAGGAGGCAATAACTTGACTCAGTGCAGCTGATGCCTTTTCTGTGATACTGACTGACTTGTGCATTAAAGAATCATCTATAATCTTTTTTAAGATTTCATATGAAATTGAACCATTTTCCCTAACAGGAAAAAACAGAAAGAACTGTCACACAAAGCAAATCTTGCTGCATTGGTGTTGTGTTTAACTTTTAAGCAGGATCAGGGCTTGATTTTAAGGATGTCCCTTCGTCCTGGGGCTGATGAAAATAGGATCAGGGACGATGTGAGAATTTGGGATGAGAGCTGAATTACACCTGGGATGAACTGGGCATATTTTAATTGACTGGCTTTGTTATAAATCAAGCAATAAGGATATTTGTTTGTATCAGATTGTGTATGACTCTGTGTGTGTGATTGTGGTCAGATAGTGGAGATGTGTCATGACTGCAGCCACAGAGTCCATCAAGACAGGTGCCCCATGTGCTAACACACACACATGCAAAGACAGAAACATACATAGTCACACACAATGTCTATCAAAGTCACTTTAGGATGCTCCCCCTTCCTGTCCCGTCTTTGTTGCTCTTCCTAAATTTGCTCCATCATTGTCTTTTATTCACACACACAGATGCAACTCTCGCACTGCTTCCTTCCTTCAGCCTCTTTATATGTATGTCCCATCCTGCTTCCCCTATACACTGCCTGCCTCTTTCCACTTTCTTGTTTCACTATTTCATTCAGCTCCATTTGGATGGTGTTGGCATAGAAATCCATCACCACACACTCTGCTGCCAAAGCACATATGAACTCTGTCTTCTTCTCCCTCTCCCTCTCACTCACTTCCTTTTGCTGCGACCACACACACACACACACATTCACTAAATTTGATTCAGCTCCATTTGAATAGCGCTGGCAAAGAGACACACCCGTACAACAGTGAAGACTTTTTCTGTCTTTCTTTTTCCTATGAGAACAATTGAACACCGCACAATGAAGAAGTACTATATTAGTAACACACATGAACAGACAATGACACACACCTCTTCTTGTAATTCTGCATTCCTCTCAGTCATCAGCTGTAGTTCAGCTTTAGCTTGGCTCAGCTGTAGTGCCTCCTGCTGCTCTTGGAGCATCTCCTCCTTTCTCCTCCTCCTCTCCTCTTCCCTGTTCCTCCTCTCCTGCTGCAGCTCCTCCTGCAGCCCTTTCAATTCCTGCTCTCTTTCCTCCAGCTGGAGAAGAAGATACAAGGGAAACAATTATTTACACAGTTTAATTTGAGCAGGAGGGCTCTAAGTTGTTCTTTGTGAGTCTGTTCATCATTAATTCATAAATTTCTTTCATCACACTGTCACATGCAACATCTCAGATATCACAAGAAATGACACTCATGCAAATGTGTTGTGAAGATTACAGAGAGCTCAAGATAACATAAATGTTACCGGGTTTCAACAAGTTCTATGTCATGTGTTGGGGCAATGAATTTTTTGTCAGCTCGTCTCGATTTTGTGCAGGACGTGGTTGTAAGGTGAATCTGCAGTGGCGGACAAAGCGAGCTGAAATTCTGTTCTGCTACATAGGGAAACTGTCATATTAGAAATCTTAAGTCTGTTGAAACATCCTGGTGTTTTTGTTATTACTAAAACTAAATGACTACACTGTGGGCGGATATAAATTTTAGGGTGTGGGCAACAGTTGGAATCCTGTACACCTGCATTTGCATAAGGCTGTATTTGTTTCCTGTTGTCTCACCCTGACTGTCTGGGTGTAAAGTCTGACACAGCGCTCTCTTGCTCTCACTCCTTCTTCCTTCATTATCCACTCACCACACGTAGAGACTAACTGCAGTGACATTACATGCTGAATGTGTACGTGAGTATGTAAGTAGTCTGCAGAGTGTGTGTACACAAGGGTGGTTCCGATGATGCAGAAGGAATGTGAAGGAATTAATCACACACATACATCATAAGCAAACAAAACAAACACAAATACAGATTGATCAGACAAGCGTTACAACACTGCACGCAGACACAAAGTGGGAACTTCTGGTTGTAAGCTCCCAAAAGAGTCAGAAAGAAATGAGACAAATCAGAAAGATAGGCACACAGGGAAGCGAAGCAGCCACGGGAAGATAGAAAAAGGAGAGAGATGAGAAGCACATGTTCTGTCCAGTTCTCTGCAACTTCAAATACATCTATCTGATTCTCCTTTTTTAAAGGAGATGGGATAGGAAAGCGGGACAGCAGTGAACAGAGGAAATACAAAAAGAAGCTTGATAAGGTTGATGCTGAATATCACATACAGTATTTCACTGCCATGTTTTGTAATGTGATGTGTTCACTGGTCATTTTCAACTTAACATTTACACACCTTCTGCTGAAGCCGAGTGCTGCCACGCTGGTATTGTAAAAGAAGCAGCTGGTTCTTCTCTCTGTCAATCATCAGCTCCAGCTCCACCTCACGGCGACACTCCACCATCTGCTCCCTCAGGTGCAGTGCATTCTGGGTTCTCTGCTCTTCCAGGGCGGCAGCCAACTACAGAATTAAAGATTGTATATATACAGTACAGTATAAATAGTATAATGCATTAATAAAACTTCAAGTAGAAGCTCAATCTAGCCAGCAGCCTAAGGCCTATCTCTAATTCAGTCTTTAAATAGACTGTTGAGTGCAGATTTCTTCCTGAGATAAACAGGAAAGAGGAAGGTCAAGCTTTGTGTAACAAGAAGTGCTGAGACAGACATAAGGAGACAGTGGTGTTTCAAATGTGAGTACAAAATGTTCAAAGAATCTGAACATGGGCCTAACAAGAGCCTTTTAAAGGTTTCGTAGCTGCCAGTGAATGTTTCTGGCATTGTTTCATCACTGCTTCTGTAAACATATTTAATCTCAGAAGAAATGCTGTCCTGCCCACAGTCTCTAACCTCTACAAGGCACTTTTGACAAATGTGTTTCTGTTCCATGCCGTGTTACTGGCATGCCATTGGTGGTGTGAGCTCCAAATAGAAACAATGCTTTCACCTTTGTCATATTTTTTTTTGGTGAAGTGGTTTTGGTTAAGTGAATCTCTGTCACACGGTGTGACACTGACAACACTTTGACTGGCCTTGTTATCATACAACTGAATTGCTGGGACATAAAACACCTGCTTTGGTTCTTATAGGAGTGGGGTTGAAGTTGCGTGTGACATATTTTTAGTCAAGCTTTAGTCAAGGCCACCTTGTTTTCTTTCCAGCAGCACTAATGGTCAGACAAACTGAACATCCGTGCCATGGGTTGGGATCATTGTAGCTGTGAATGTTTGTGTGTTTATCTCTGAATGTGCATTTATGCGTGCAAGAGTGAAAAAAATCAAAACAGTGGATGTGGGTGTCTGAGAAAAAAAACTACAGACTGGCGTGTGAAGACGGAGCCTGTGTGTGCGTGTGTATTATGCTTGTGGTCTGAGACAGTGTATGAGACTAAGATTGCGTGTGATGAATCAAATACGAAAAGACCACTTCCCCTTCGCTACGTGTGAACAGCATGGATGGTTGGTGTGTGTACATCCGTTTGTGTGTGGAAGTGTGCGAATGTGTGTTATGTACACAGCTGTTATTTGTATTTAAAAAGTGCACCAGACTAACCGCTTCCTTTCTAAAGGTATAAGCCCATTTTAGTTCAGGAAGCCTGGATGGACCAATAACCTGTATGGTCATGGTACCGTGTGCATGGAAATTGTCATAATGTCTACATTAGCAAGTTTATACAGTGTGTGCAGTATGTTTTAGTGTGTCCCATGGCATGTACTGCAGGCGACGTTTTTATATCCATTATGTTTGACACTTTTTGAGTGAGCAAATAGAATAGAATAAGCCAAACATACAATAATAAAGCAATGTAAACCTACAGTTTCTCTTTGATCACTGTAACCAAACTTGCTTGCGGACACTGTGGGTTTCTGTTATGTCGTTTATGAGGTTAAATGTGTTTTTGCAGCAGAACTGGGTCAGTGGCTAAGATCAATTACATGTCACGTAAAAGACAGTGCCCAAATAGAACTGAAGTTGAAAGACTTTTAACCCTCATTTTAAAAGAAGAGAAGACATTAATAAAAAAAAGAAGTAAGTTACTAAAGGTACAACAATGGAAAATGCTTGTAGTCACAGCAGTCTTATTCCTTTCATTCAACATTACAGTATGCATAAAAAAAACAATCAACCATCAATGTATTTTAATATGATCTCTTCTCGCTCTAGTTCACGATATGAAAATCTCCTTTTTGCTTCCATGGGGTGGCTGTGGCTCACGAGGTAGGGCAAGTCATCTTCTGACCAGCAAGTTGGTGGTTTGACTCCCGGTCTCCCCGCATGCCTAAGTGTCCCTGAGCATAGCACTGAACCCTGAATTGCTCCCGGTGGCTTGACTAGCGCCGTTGTGTGGCAGCCTTGTCGTCATCGGTGTGTGAATGTGTGTGTGAATGGTGTATGATTTCCCTGTAAAGCGCTTTGGCCAGTGCAAAACACTGTAAAAAATGCACTATATGAATACAGTCCATTTACCATGTGTTACCATTTTTATGCTAAGAGTGTCATGACTGTTACAGAGACTCGGTTAATCTGTGGTTCCGGTTTTAACGGTTAAAGATTCTTTTCTATTTTGCTCAGTTCTATTCTTTTATTCAACTGATTCTGTTTGATAATATGTCTGTGGAAGTTCTCTGTCATCCAGGTCATGGTATAGTTTTACCACTTTGGAAATTCTGTTTGATTCAGAAACAATGCCATTCTTATACTATTATTAATTTTTTTTAAAGTTACAAATATGACAGAAACAAAAGAGGAGACAACAGTTAACAATTAATGCTGCTTTCTTGGTTTCTTCATTTATTTATTTATTTTGGGCAAAATGTCCTCTTTGTTATGACATTCAGCTAAACCTCAGTGGCTTGCCGCCAGACAGGCAGACAGTGCAAGAGACAGTACTACACTGTTTGACTAATAAAAGACAGATTTCCTGTGTGTGTGTGTGTGTGTGTGTGTGTGTGTGTGTGTATGAGAGAGAGTGTTTGTATATTTAGTTTATCTGGTGTCAAACAGACCGGTGGTCTTGGAGCCTCATAATCTAATCCACATTGTGTGTGTCAGGATCCTCCCCACTAAACTCCTCTGAACTGTGACTGTAGTTTGGATGCTGTCCTACATGTAAACTGAGACTATAAGCTTATGAGTAATATTTTGATTTGTTTGAGTTCATGATACATTCGTAATTAAAACAATACACTGGCAAATGTTATAGTTAGTTATAAGCGTGCTTCTTTGCACCAAATTCCCTCCATCCCAGTCTGATGACAAGAGTCTGGGCTAGTATTTATGTCATTATACTTTGAATATACTCATACAATGTTGGACTAAATTAAAATTAGCAGGCAAATGAAATATGATAGATAGCTGCTAACTGGCTAATGATGCTATGTGGTTCCAGCTTTACAAAAGAAGCTAATGTACCATTTGGAATGGACCGGACTATATGTAGAGAATGCAGAATACCTGAAAATAACATTTCAAGATTAGCCAGATCCCAACCCTACAAAATGGTTTAGAGTATCCCTACTGATTTTGTTTGTTATTATTGTTATTGCTGAGGTTACTGTCAAATCAGTAGTAATAGGGTTTACCAATATGTGCAATATAGGCAAAGAATTACCTTTGAGGCCATTTGCTGTCTGGAGTCTTCTTCCACCTTGCTCAAGGCTCTGCCATGGGACTCTATCAGCATCTCCCTGTAAACAGGCATATGAACACTAAAGGCATAAAAGCATTCATTCATTCAAATGTTTTGTAATAAAAAAATCATGCATAATTCAAACCTGAACCCTAAAGCCTAGTGTTAACCCTCAAACGGCCCTTTGAAGGGGTGTAAGCAAGTGTGGACCAGCCAAAGTGTGCTCACTTCCACGCTATAAAATTCAAACCAGTCCTCACACAGCTGGCCATTCAAGCACACACAGACACGGCAGTGCATGAACTAGTTTTAACAGTGCAGCACTTTATGCATTTGAATAGATAAGCAAGCCAGCATCACATCTATACCTGTCACAATCCAAAAAGCTCTGATAATATTTTCACACACTTCTTTTCTGATGCTCTTGGCAAGTCGGGTTGCATGAAGACTATTTAACAAAAAAACTCACAACAGTCACCTGGGGAAGAGAGATGGGGATGAGGTAGAAGAAAGAAAGAAAGAAATCTGTGGTAGATTTTATAGATTTGTTGATCTTCTGTTCAAATATATGACATTTCAGCAGCTGCTCTAGTTGATAAGATGTGAATCAGCATAAACCTAAGTCCAGCCTGAGACAAGGTGAGCAGCTACCATTGTTTAAACAGTGAGATACAGTGAGATCTGACAGAAAACAGTTCCTTGTAGGTTCTCTTATAGGATCTAAGCAGCAACGTGGATACTGCTAAAAGTACTCATCGACACCCACCCCCCCCAAAAAAGACATAAATTGGTAAACTGCAAACTACAATATTCAAAAACCGGGGCCTTGCATATTGCGTCTTGTCTTTTGTGTGTAAGTAGGTTCATTTTTGGATGAGTGCGAAGTAACATGTACAGTATGTCTCTGTGAGCTGGTGTGTACAAGTGTGCACACTTGACTCTGCTGATAGTGGGGTGGATGATCTAGAATATAATAAAGAGCAGCAGTTACATTCCATCTCTTCACAGTCGGGGCAGACACAATATTATTCACTCCACTGGCTCTGGCTAATCACATCAGCCTACTCAACATACACACACGTACATTTGTACAGCTTTCTTTATGAGGACATTCATTGACACAGTTCATTCCTTAGATCCTTACCCTACCATTAACCCTCACAACTAAATTTATAACCCCAACCCTTAAACTAATCTAAATCTAATCCTACCCTTAGCCCTAAAACTAAGTCCTAACCCACAAACACCTACACAGGACTATCATAATGTACATTTCTGTCTAGTTTTGTGTTCACGACGCTGACTCTCTAGGGGCTTTACAGTTAAGTCTGAGCTGGTGAAAAACCCCTAAAAGTGAGGATTTAACAGTTTTATAAAGCGGAAGCCTTTTTAACATGTAACAAACTGCTGAGGCATACAGTGTTTGTGGATGTGTGTGTCAGTGTGCGAGTATGTTTGAGTGTTGTGTGTGTTTGTCCCACTGTCAGATAGTGTATAATTCTGGTTCTGTAATTATCAGAATAGTAGACCCCTGCAAAAGTATTGTACCAGAGGTTTTAAAACCAACACTGAACTTGTGTGTGCGACCCCCCCTTCCCCTCCCCAGGGAGTGAGGGCGTGCAAATTCAGCGCTCAGGAGGAGGTCTGGGGGGATTACAGGGAGGAACGATGGGGGAAATCTAAGGGGTACTCTCTCGTTCGCTCACACGCCAGGCTGCTTTTAAGGACAGGCATGTGTGTTGTGTTGTGTGTGTGTGTGTGTACTGCAACCTCATCAAAAGGCCCATTCCTTTTTTCCACTTTATGCTGATACAATCTTTGTGTGCACATGCAGACAAAGCAGGCTGAATCCACTCCAAATGATGTCCAATTTTTTTCCAGTGAAGCTCAAGGACGACGTTAAAGTGGTATGAATCAACAATGTAGAACAACAGTTAACAGGAATCTCCACTGACATCATCTCATACATCCTCTATGCTGTTTTTAGGGACCTAACTCTGCAAAATGGAAAGAAAATTTGAGAGAACAAAAATAGAAGAGAGAAGAAATCTGCAAGTCAACAGTAAACATAGCTGATTCAAGTATTTTATAGATGTGTTGCTGACATTTATCTTTTAAATTATTTTCTTAGCCTATCTGAGTGAAGCTTAAAGCATTAAACCACTTCTCTGTATGAGGGGATATGTAGAATATAGAGTTGGAGATCGTAATTTCTGTCCCAAAAACATTCCTCTGTGGCTCAAAACCACTTGAAACAAGTCCTCTCACATTGAACAGATGGATGAGGAACCGCACAGATGCTCCTCACCTCTCTTGACTTTTAAATCTTTCACTCCTTCCACTTTAAGGCACTTTTTTCTTACCTCTCTCTCTCCTCTTATCCTTTATCACTCTGTTTTAAACTTTGTCAGTTATACTGAATCAAAAGCAAGCTGTCATGTTTTGCGTGTGTGAGTGTGAGCGCAGATCGTGTGCGACCCAGGCTGTGTGCATGCAAGAGCCAGACAGTGTGTGAAGTAACCACTGTAACTACAGTCACGATCTCCATCCCTCCTCCCTGTAACTGTTCCTGCCTCCCACCCTCTCTCCAAGTCTCCTTCTTCTTCCTTCCTTGCCTCCCTGTGACTTTTCATGCTTCGCTCTACTCTCCCCCTGCCTCCCTCTGCTCCCTCTTTCATCCCTTTACATCTGTCTTTCCATTCCACAATCCCACTGCCCATCAGTCCTACCCTGGCCTGGGGAAACTACTGTCTGCTGGTTACTAAGCTTTTCATTGTCACGTCTCAGCTGGTTTCCATCAACATGTGCAGTGTTTCACATTAGGAGAGCCGCAGGACTTAGTCAACCAATAGACAACGGCAGAAATGATCCTTGTTACTCTAGCTGGGAGACCTTTCTACGTAGCAGTAATTGGCCTTAATTTAGGTTAGTTTTGACTAAGGTATCATACAGCTGCTTCATCAAAATAATACAGATCACCACACACGTAGCTTCCAAAATGTAGTTATCATACAAATGCCTTTCATCTTACAATAATCAGTTCTGAAAGACTATAGATTTTACTAATTACTGTCTGTTTATAGTGCTGAATAAATTATTATATTAGTTGTTGTTTTACTTGCTCACTGTATTTTGCTATGGTCATTTTTAATCTAAAATAATTTATGATGTTTATTGTTATACTTTATTGTACTATATTTACTATGCTGGTTGACAGTTTAGTGTGAATCTGGATTATCATCTAACATCAGCATAAAACCTGAATTAATTCATTAATTTTACTCATTCTAAACAAGCTAATTTAAAAGATAAGGCTAGTCATTTTCTATATTAACAGTATTTTCAACACTCCCCATACAGAGACAATGAATTGCCTCATTACGGTAATGTCTCAGTGTGTCAGTCCTGGATCACCTTACAAATTTGTGCCATAGACTTCCACTGTTGCTCAAAAATGATTAAAAACATCAGTGAAACACACATCTGCACTAGATGATATATGTGCTCATTAGCAAACCCCAGACCTGAGTGTGAGGAGGTAGTGGAATGTGTAAACAATGCAGAGAGCTTGTGCAGTTGACTGACTTCTGCTACTTTCAGGAAATTATGGCCACCCGGAGCCTTTGGGTCAGCATAGTTGGGTCTGGGATTTAAAAAAAAGAGAACATGTCTCCCAGTGCAGTGATGTGTTTCACTAATGTGTTTTTAACAATTTGTGAACAACACATGAGACCTACTGCAGAGAGGAACAAGCTGATCCAGGACTGACAGCTGACAGACATTAACTATGAGTAGAGGCAATACATTGTTGGTTTTAGTCTCTCTATGGAGATTACTGAAAATACTATTAATATAGAAAATGACCAGCCTTATCCTTTAAAAAGATGCACAGTGTCAGAAAACAGGCATAAACATTACATGGGCATGAAGGGGGAATAAAGATATATTTTCTCTTCCCACATTCTCCTACTGGAGATAAACTATTTTAAAGGCCATATTAACCTGCAGACATCTTACATCAGTATATCTGTTGTATCAAATATTTTTAACTCTATGAAACTGTTTACCACAGTTACAATGGTATTGCGTAAACAGGTCCTTAAGGGCAGAAAAATGATGCATGCTTTTGTTAAAGTATGCAACTGATGGGTTGGCACAGGGCAACGTGCCCTCCAACAACTGAACTCAGTTTCCACATTAATGCCACAGGAAAAAACAGGTTTGGGTGTCTCTCTTTGTGTCCCACCAAGCCATTGAAATTTATTTAAATAATGAGAGCAGATGGATAAATGAAATATTTCCCCCTGGAGAACACACATATACTGTGCACATGCATACAGGAAAGACATCTGCCCCGGGTTATAAACATGTTTGAGATCCTGAAAAAAGAAAACAAAACACTCTTAAGTAAGATGCTGGAAGGAGTATTTCCTATGTGAGGTCAACTCCATGACAAAGGTTACAGTGCTGTGTCATGAGCTCATATGATATACTATATACACAAATATATAAATGTGTCCTCTATTTGACTCTCCTGCACTATAGTACAAATTTTTTTCGGTGCAGGGTTCTCAGTGTATTGGAAATACAGCTGCTCAATAAATAACTACTCCAGTCAATATAGCTAACCATAAGGCATATAGCTAACCAGAAAACATGAACATCATAGAAAATGCTTATGTCCTTCTCTCTTTTTTACTTAACAGTTTCCCAATTTTAATAATGTTATTTGAAAGTCTCTTTCGAATGTCACAAATGACTCACTGGCATATTTTACACTTGTAAAAGAAAAAACAAAACAACGGCTTTAAGAATGTAAATTATAAAGATACTGTAATGTATCTCAGTCTGTGTGTGTCAAGAGTCTTTGTTGGGTTGTTTGCTAATTACGGCAGGTCTGCTAGAGGTCTGAGGGAGGCATTCCGTTAATTGCACTGGTTAAGGGTGTGTGTTTTGTGTGCTCTCCTGGTAATGCTTTCTTGGACGATAAACTCTGCTGCAGAGGAAATTGGTGAATTGTCCTGTCAGCGTGACTGCAGTGTCCTGTGTCCCAGGGTCATAAGCTGGTCACTTGGCTTGACAGGCATAATCTGGAGTTAATTACATAGTTCCATCATCTCTGTCTTGCATCTCTGAAGCCATAAACATTGTAAGTGTGTCACCAGTGGAGACTCTTGGTCCGAGAATGTGAACCCAACATGCAGTCCTGGTGAAGAGTCCACTGGATGATGTGTGAGAGAGGATTGCAGTTTTATTGTCTGGTGTCAGAGGTCAAGGGAAAAAGTGTTTTTCTTGTAACATTCTGGCTGTTTGATGTGAGGTAAGACTGCTCTTCAGACAGAGACCCAGTCCAAAAAATACAGATAGGGAATACTCCATCCATACTATGTGTACTGCTAAAGAAATGGCTGGGTTGTAATTTGTATACATCAGATATATTTATGGGACAGTGGTGTAACCTATGGCCTTTAGCATGAAGTTGACCGGCCTGGAAAGTAACAGATAGGAAATCCTCCTTCTCCCCTTTCCATCAATGTCTTTCATAAGAGGGTTTTGTTTTGTTCTAACAGGTTCTCATACAAATGTATAATCTTGAGTCAAAGTCACTATAATGCATTAAATTAAAACTATGACCCTTACCAATATGAAAGATCAACCGCAGATTTTCTTTTTCTTTGGTTTGTCAAATGTTCACTGAACACCAATAAAGGGAGCGCAACTTATCACAGAAGACAGATTTGTGTATTTGTATACAAACATATGAGGAGGGTTTTGTGTGTGTGTGTGTGTGTGTGTGTGTGTGTGTGTGTGTGTTCATTATAATTTCTATGTTATAATTCAATAATATGATATACATGTAAAACAATAAAATTTCACAATAGGTATTTTTACTTCTTGTACTTTAAGTATATTTAGATACTAATACATTTTACATTCACTTATGTAACATTTTGAAAGCAGTACTTTGACTCTGGCTTTAATATTTTTACACTGTGATACTGCAACTTTTACTTAAGTAAAGAATATAAGCACTTCTTCCACCACTGTATATTTGAGTTATTTAAACAAAATTTTAGGAAAAATATAGTTAAGGACCCCCCCAAAAAAACAATAAACAATATAAATATGCTTCATCCAAGGCCATCTGCAAACACTGAAACCCAGAAACATGTAGTCAATGTGGTGGGAAAAAACCCCCCACTAGATAAAGTACTGACTTGGACAAACAAGCCTAAATTCAAGGTTACTGAGCAGTGAGCTGGGGATGTAAGTCATCTTATATAAGCTACTGGGCACAGCACCCAACGCTCTATTAGAGGCACCATCACTCTGAATGTAGGCCCTGTGTTTTGCACTGACAAGCACCCTATTGTATGCAGGATTCCTGCCTATACTCACTCCATGTCCTCTCAAACACAAAACGGTTGTAAATATTTGGCATTAGAACAAAGCAGTTGATTTCCTGACCAGGGATTTAGACAGCCGTCACTCTGTGGTTGTGGCTTCACTGTTAAGTCAAACCATAGCCGGCACAACCCAAAGCAGCCACTTTGACACTGCAGTTCAGTGTCTGATATTATCCTGCCAACATGAGATGTGATTCTGACTGGCCTTGAGAAGTGTCAGTACACCAAGGTCAACTTTGTTTTCCATAACAGGAAGCATTTTTGTGACCGCACCATGTTTTTGCTTATGTCTCATTTGTGTCATTTACAAATCAATGTTTACATAAATATGCTTCCCAAAATTTCAGACTATTCTATTAATAAGTTTAAGATCCATTTCTTAATTTTTTTAAGAAAAGAATTAAAATCAGATGAGTAAAATACTGTATCTGTGAATAGAAAAGAACAGAACAGAATAGAATAGTGAGGTGTCCTGATCAGAGAAGAACATAAATGTAAACAGAGCAGATCAGTACCACAATCACAACCTTTCTCTCCTCTGTTCTCTCGTTTCCTGCTGCACCTTCCCCAGAGCTATTCCCAGTCGGTACACTTCCTCTTCAGCTGTGCAACACTTCCGGTTCATTTGTTCCTCTCTCTGTTGCCACAGCAACAGCTGCTCCTGTATGGTGTCACACTTTCGTTGGCATGACAACCACTCCTCTCGTGTCTCCACCAATTCCCCTTTTAATCTGTTGAAAAGATGCAATAACACATATAATTACTGCCCATACTGTAATGTTCCAGAGGGAATGACATTTAATCTACACCTATACAGGGCATGTGTATGCATGCACTCACAGACGCACCTGCAGGCACACTGTAACTCTATACTGACAGGTCGACAAGTAAGTGTAAGTGTCAGAGCAAGACTGTTACATAAGAAGCCATTTATTCTAGTAAGGCAGTTGACACACACACAAACGCACTATAACTGGGCCAAACCCTTAATTCAAATACCCATTCTGTTTTTCTTATTATTCAACTAAATCATATAGGTAATGTTCTCCATACAGTCAGGTAATGACTACAGATCACTGTAATGTTGTTCTGACAGTGAACCTTGGCACATCAAGCATTGGTGACAATATACATTTTGTGTTATGCATACATTTTGTACATACATGAGAAGAACTACTTACTTCATCCTCTTCTCACTCAGTG
Organism: Monopterus albus; assembly: GCF_001952655.1. NCBI lineage: Eukaryota > Metazoa > Chordata > Actinopteri > Synbranchiformes > Synbranchidae > Monopterus > Monopterus albus. The sequence continues at coordinate 1,448,824 of NW_018127926.1, forward strand.
TCTTAACACACATAAACCCATAATAAACACTTAGTGTGTGTGTGTGTGTGTGCTTATACTTTATGTCAGTGTAGGCCTTTGTGTACTATACCAGTGGCGCCTGCAGCCATAATCCTGCAGTCATGTGTTATTTTCTGCATGGATTTAAGTGTCAGATCAGTGGTTCTCAAGGACGGGCTGGAGCGCCCCTCCTAAAAGCAATGTTGGTCACTGTGTGGAAAGTTGGTATGGGAGGTGTTGATGAGAAAGAGGCTGCTGAACTGAATGAGCTATGGAGGTGCTGCTCAAAGACAATGTGTGTGCTGCACTTACTTCAAGCTGTGCGGGGCTCACATTATTACAAGAAAATATAGTATGTTGTTATAATGACAAAATAGCCTACAGGATATCGTTATAACGAGACATTACAATGTGTTGTAATAACATAAAAAATATGGTTTAACGTGAAAGTATCTCATAAAAATGAGCAAAGTACCTTGTTATAATGAGAAAGGTTTCTCGCTAAAACAAGATTTACACTGCTGTAGGCAGTTCTTGTGCTTACTATGAAATATAATCCTGCAGACCCCACTGTAATATACAGTATGTGCTTCTTTTCCTAGATTTCCTCCTCTATCATGAGACAGATGAATGAAGACAGGTATTTTTGGAGGGATCAAAGAAATAGATAGAGAGCAACTAAGCGGTGCCATTTGAAGTTCTCTACAGAAAAAAAAGACACTCAACTGTTCTCTTAAAAGAGGGTTTGTCAGTAGAAATGGCAATCAGCTGCGATGGATTGGCGACCTGTCCAGGGTGTACCCCGCCTTCGCCCGACTGCCGGCCGGGATTGGCTCCCCCCCCGTGACCCCGTTCAGGGACTAAGCGGTAGAAAATGAATGAATGAATGAAAATGGCAATCAGTAACATGCCAGTACTCTGAAGTGTTCGTGGTCAGCGTTCTGACATTCGACTGTTTTAGGTCACCATATGAATTCAGAACAAAGTGAAACCGCACAGATTCACAACTCATCCAACTGCAGCAGCTATTAGATAGCATCTACTATTGATTTCTCTGCTGAAACATTATCTTTTGACGCCTATGGCCTCTAATCTTAGACACTTTGGAGAACCGCTGTCTCCCATTACATTTTCACTCTGCTATGGCAGAAAATGTCAGACCCCCCCCCCAAATATGTTTAGCTGTATAGGAGCCAGAGGGTGTGATCAGAGACTGCTGTGTGAGAAGGGAAATAAATCATCAGTGTAATTGAACACAGTGGCTTGGAAAAAGCATACCAGAAGACACCATGTGAAAAAATACACATCACACATAAATCTAATGCCTGCGTAGAAAGATGAGAGGCTCCGTGTGTATGTGCCTGTCTATGGGTTCACACATGTGGGTTGGGTGTGCATGTACACATAAGATGCACTCCTACAGAAGCGACACAGCGCCTTTGCATATCTACAGCATGTGCATGCCTTTGTGAACAGATGCATGTGTGCGCAAAGAAACACGAGTCCACGCCAGCTAAGAAGTGCTTCAATCTGTCGCGCCAGCCTTACACAAAACTATCTGATGTGTCACCGGCACTTTTCAGTGCCTAAGATCTCCTTAACTGATCCAAGAGTGGTGCTCAGCTGACAATAATACCCCCACCTCTGTCTGAGAGGAAGGAGACGGAGGAGAGAGACGAACCACAGGAACAGGATGATTTGGAGGAGAGTGAGCAGGATAAGTGCAGGGATTGTGGGAAAGTTTGAGAAGGGAAGCAATGGGAGTTTATCACAACATAAGACTGAAGTGGAGAGAAAAAGAAGAGAAGAGGCCAGTATACCTGAGTATTGTGTTCTTGTGCTCCTTCTCTGAGCTTTGCAGCTGAGACAGCTGCTCCTCACTCTGTCTCCTCTGCTCCCTGGAGACATAAAGAGCACGGCATTGTAACTCATCTTTCACCATTTGTTGACTCACAAAATTTATGACCGTAGTTACTGTAGCATAAGTCAAAGTAGTACTTCCCCTAAAATGTAATTCATATTAACTGTATCTACATTTAACATGCAGGCAGAGGGAAATGTAATATTTGTTCTCAGAGTATGTTTTTACAATTTCAAATGTCACTGAAAAGTATTTGAGCAAGATACCAAATCCATACAACAGTGTACTCCCACACTTGTGGAATAAGCCAAATGTAGTGATGCGATCAGCAAATGTTCAAGAGAACTTCCTATATATCAAGACTAATTTGGCTTATACAATCCTGTGACTTGATATTTTACAACTGAACAACTTTGCATAAGCAATTTAGATTTTTTTGTTGTTAAATGGAAAGTGAATAAATTAGGTACATGTGTGTGGTTGAGTTACTGAGATCATGTCTTCTTCCATGTGCACCTGCTGCCTTGCTCTTGAGAAAGTAAACTGGAAATCAGTTTTAATTCTAATTCTGCATGCCGTGACAATATGTTGCACTTCTGGCTTCTGCGCAAACACACCCACACAAACACACCCACAGACTTTACCCTAACCCTCCTAAACCCTGTCAGCTTTTCAGCCTAATCCCCTCTCTGGCGGCATGATCAGCTCAAGTGTTTGTGTTTGTGTGTGTGTGTGTGTGTGTGTGTGCGTGTGCAGATGGCTGTCTAGCCCTGTGACCTTGCAGCCACATGCAATGAGGATACAGTGTAAGAGGGCTTACACGGGTGAGCTCACAGACAGCCTGTTTTCACTGCCAATCTACAATCATTTGTACATTTTATTAAAGTGGATTTCACAAAATAACAGACCTGGTAACTCTAGTAATCATTCATTATATTATATTATCTGCATGATAATATAATGTAGGCTGGTTGATTTTTGTTCCTTTAAAGTGTTAAAAGAAATATTATGCTGGAAGCCACAGATCATAATTTTTGGAGATATTTTTCAATTAACAGAAAGTTCCTTCATCATATGTAAACGTTAGCCACAGACAGAGAGACATTTAAACAGCAGCACACTCACAGCTGTCTAGCACCATCCTCTCTCTCTTTGTACCTCTCATCACACATCTTCGTCCCATTTCCTCTCTCTCTTTAACCTCCTTTTCTTCCCATGTTGTCTCAGCTACTGGAAATTTAGCTACAGGATACGGTTTGTACTTTACAGGCCCCTGTGTCTGTCCTTTATCTCTCACTTTCTTGCTCCCCTTTTTGTCTGCAAGGTCAGAGATCACTTAATATGTTACTCCCACCTGCTATTTCCACTGTTCTTTATCCTCTGGTCTCCTGTTCCTGACTTTGTCTCAGAAGTGAAAGGGGAGCTAAGAGAGATCAAATGAAATAGGTGGCGTTTTTTTTTTGTAAGGTGCAGGGTTTAAAATAGAGTCAAGTGCAGAGTGCACTGAAGGAGCAGTAAAGCACTTTTGGGATGCGGCATGTGTGGTGTACTCAGTGTAAACATAAAAACATGGTAAAATTAGGAAGAATCTATTATCATACATTATCAGTGTTTGTTGCTGACTCCTGAGGGGTTTCAGAGTAAAAAGGAGAAAATGCTTGAACTACAATTTTCCATGAAATGAGTTAAATTGGTGTGTGTGACCCAAGGATGTCACAATCTCACATGTAATGACTTGTACTGCGTAAGTTAAGAAACTGTCTAGAATAATAACCAAAATGATGTGTTTAGGAGAGAAAAAGTTTTATGGTTGCACAACGGCTAATTAACGTAACCACAGTGGATCTGTCGTGTAATCACAGCACAACAACATGCGTCAGTCAAATTGCGCATGGAACACATACCTGCAGCCTTCAGCTGGCTGTAAAGAGAATTAATCAGTTGTCATAGATGAAAGAAGCCGATACAAATCAAGTGTTACTTTTCACTCTAACATCCTAGCAGTATATAATATCATTTATATACTGCTCAAAGAAGTAAAAGTGAAACACACAAGCAAAACATGTGTGCCACCACAAATGAAAGTGAAGAAAACAAGTGTTTGACACCAACATTGTACCAGTAGCACCCCGCTGAGCCTCCCCTCACTCTATGGTGTATGGCAATATAGCCAAAATACCAAACCACCACATAAGAGAGATAAAACTCTCTGAGTTTTAGGAAAATACCATTTCTTGTGCAGCATGCGCTCACATGGTCCAGAAAGAAAGAGAGAAAGAATCAAGAGGAGTAAGATTTCTTTTGAATCTGAGAAAGAAAGGAAAGAAAAAACACTTCCTCTTTCCTGAAGGGCTGTGACTGATTTTATCTGAAAGAAACAGAGGAGCTATAAAAGTGTGTGTGTGTGTGTGTGTGTGTGTGTATATGAGGCAAATGGCAGAGTAAGATCTTGTGGCAAACAAGGTTTTTGCATACACTGGAGATCAATAGGTATTTCACTGCTAACAGTCACACAGCCACAAACACACAATGCACAAAAACACACTAATGCGTACATGCACACCTATGCACGGATATGCACAGAGCAGTCAGTGCTATGAAAACAAGCTGTATCACATCAATCACGTCCTTTGCTCTTTCTCTCTTGACCTTCACTCATTCCATCATCCACTCTTTCATCTCTCCTCCCTTGCTCAGCGCATCCATCCTGTCTTTCATCTTCCCCTCTCTTCTCTTTAATCCATACTTTCAACCTGGTCCGTGTCTGTGCTGGACGATAAATGTGTTCATCCTCTGATGAAAGGACGATGGAACGTCTCCTGTAAATCAGAACGTAGCAGGAAGCGCTTCCCAACACCTTTAAATACATGTCATCCAGACATTAGAGGAAGGGGTGTGTGACCTAACTTTATAATGCAACTGCCCATCACCTGGCCACACCAGGTGATGGGCAGTTGCCAACAGTATGAGTTGTAAGCCAGATAACAAAAGGGAATCATCATACAAGCATATCCGGGCAGAGACACCAAGCCAACATGAAAGAACTAGGACCAACAAAGGCCGACTATCGCCTCATGTCGGCTTTGTCTGGGCCAGTCAGGTTGAAAAAGTTACACATGAATAGACAGCACAGACTACAACCAACGGACGATTAGCACGTACGTTCTGAACCTGCGTGACAGAAATAACTCCCCTTACCAGCAGGTGGCAGTCTCTGTATTCACCATTCAGAAAGGGAAAGAAAAAGACTAGACTGTGGACGTATAAACTATAAACAAAGCACCTCTCATTCAAAACAGCTGCTGGTATAGCTACTTCTAATTGAGAATATGTCTGATAAGAATCTGCAAATGGTACTGGCGTTTTCTGCTCATGGTGCTTGGTGTGTCTCTGCCCTTAGACAGCAGTATTCACAAACTATGACAGTCCAAGTACAATTTAAATAAGCAGAGATCCTGTCTATGAGAACAATAGAATGAAAAAAGGAGTCTGCACACTGATCTCAGCTCTCGGTTCGGGAGCTAACAGTAGCTAGCAGCTGTCGGCAGGTAACACAAACACTGCAGATGAATCAGTTTCTGTCCTGTCAATGCTCAAGCTGAACAATAAAGTGGATGTTTTGATGTAGTTGAAGCATATGTACTGTATGTTGCTCTATGGCATAGATTTTTTAATTACCTTTAGATGTATGTAGTGTATATATCTATCATTATCTGATTGATAATGAGCGTGATTCTTCAAACATGGTGCATTTACCCAAACACTGTGTGACATCACCTTCACATTACCTATATTCAGGGGCACAACCAAGGTTTAAAGCAAGCTAAAAGGTCCTGAAGAGTGTGTAATTGTGTGTATGCATGTGTGTGTGTGTGTGTAAATACTCATGACAAAACAAGCTGCCCTTGAGTGTCTCTCTTGCATGCTGATCAGGCTGCATGCTAGGATCAGAAGGAATCCACTCACTGTCCCCGGACTGCCCCTGAAATATGTATGTATGCATCTGTTTCCAAGGCAATAGTCTGGAGCCACAGAAATGCAACAGGTGTGGAACACTGATGTTCAATGGAGGCAGGGGTCAAAGGTCAGGCTGTTGTCGTAGCAACACCTCTTGCACACAAACAAACTCAAGAGAAAGAATCAAAGGTTTCGGAAGCTCTGGAGCTGATAAGGTGCATGGTGAACACACGCACACAGCAGCTGTGGAAAAGGGTGTTTGAACAGGTGACCAATCAGCATCAATCTCACAGCGCTCCATTAGGACAGATCAGTGGAGACCTCACCTGACTGTTTGCCACGAATGGGAAAACAAGAGATATTGTTTGAGGCTTGTGTATGTTACATAATGTCAGAGGTGGATTGTGATTTGGAACATTTATTCAGTACTGAGGCTAATTTGAGATACTTGTACTTTACTAGTATTTTTCACTTAACTTTTCTTTAACATTTATTCTACTACATTTGACAACTATAGTTACTTTACAAAATAAGATTTTACAAAACCGAGCCTGACGGGACCCATTGGTGTGAGTCATTATATACTGTAAGTTTGTCAGGTCTGCGTCGGGTGCACACGTCCACACTCTCAGGCACGGGTCAGGTTAGGGGCCATTAATCTATATTGACTACTTTTAGTTTTGTAATATATTTGGCTAAGAATACCTACAAGATTCAAATACTTCCTCCACCTCTAAATATTTGCAACATTCAGTTTTTTGCAATACAGATTAAGAGTAATGTTATCAATTTTTACTCTTTACCCTCTTCATCCAACAGTTCATCAGAAGCCACGACAGACACTGCATGATATAGTCTTTCCCATAAATGAAGTTGACAGCATGGTGAAGCTGATTAGAAAAAGAGTGATTGAGAAAAGCAGAGCAGGGCTTTTAAATTTAAAAACAAAGTTTATGACAAAAAAATGGGAGAGAGAAAAATGTGATGAGGAGGGTGTAGAGGGAGGAAACATTAGTGAATAAATGAGTGCTTCATCTGTGGTCTGTCAAGTCAAGCAGTCCTTTAATTCACTGATTATCAGAAAGAAGCGGTATTTAACATCTACTCCCTTTGTGTGTAGGGGGATATTTGTGTTTCTGTGTCTGTGTGTACCTTCTGAAGTTGGTGATTTTTCATATATTAGAAATGACGTCACGAAAAGAAGATTAAAAGCATTCACTGTTGCTTAATAGCAACACTGTAACTCAGAAGGTGGAACATATGCAAACATTAAAAAAGTAACCATACCAGTGTCAGCATATTACCAAATGTGGAAGATTTTTTTTAATCAATTTTGCATTTCTGGACAATAATACCTGACCTGCAGTGACCGGCTCAAGCATTTCTGTGCTTGAGAAAACACAGACACCTACTACAGAGAGCAGTTTATAAAATAAGTTACTAACAGAGTCAATGTTTTTTAGTGACAGTGAAACAACCTGCTGCTATCAGTGTTTGTCACTTTAGCGCTGTTTGTTGTTCAGCACTTGCTCAAAATGAGAAGTTCCTAGTTGAATGTTTTGCACATAGTGGTAAACAGTGTCAGAGTTTAGCAAATTCATGTGACAGCTGTAGCTAGGACTGAACACAAAGTACAGATGGGGCTGATGTGAATGTCACTTGTTACATAATTTTTGCAGGTAAGTGTAAGTATGTACATGTCAAATCCTCTGTTGATGCAGCTGAGTAGGGTTGGTATGTGGAACATAAGCATTTCCTGGTTTGGGCAACGCCAGTGGGGCTGTTCAAAAAGTTCTGATTGGTTGGAGAAAATGACACATATAGAGCCAAGCCCTGCGGTGACCTACTCTTCACCCGGCATATTCCAAATACCATGATACACCTGCATCTCCATCTGTGTGTGTTTAAATATGTGTGTGTGGGCGTGTGTGTTTCTACTGTAGACACTTACATCAGCTGCTGGGAGAGGTGCTCTTTCTCTTTTCTCATTTTCTGAAAGTCCTCCCTGGAATGCTTCACCTCCTCTATGAGCACTGCTCACACACACACAGAGATTTGAGTTTACTTGACATGATGAAGACGCTGTAATAAAGCTTGCCTATATATATATATATATAATGCTGGCTCGACACCAGGCTTGTCGGCAAAGGCTGTCACACCATAGGAGTTACCGAAAGACATACAAAAAATAAAAGAGGAATGATAGACGGGGAGAGTTTCCTGTCTCATTGTTTCTTCACAGTTGAGCAAAGGAGGAAACCCAACACCAACTGAAACTATCTACAAGAGTGATAAAACTGGAAATGAGAAGACAGAAGCTCCAGACAGAAACACGAGTACCTCAAATGAGAGGTGAGAAAGAAGAGTGAGAAACACAATATAGTAAGGGAAAACCAAGATAGAAAACTGAGACATAAGGAGGCATTTGAATATGAGAGGAACACACAGAGTAGAAGGAGGAAACTGTGTAAAAAAGAAGGGAGTACAAGGGAATGTGTGCTCAGGAGGGGCCATGAAACAGTACACCACAGTTTGGTGTGTTTGTTGCTGTGTGTCTTATACACAGTAGGTGCTGTACCGCTACTGTTTCCTCCTTTCACTGTCTGTCCACTTCCACCATGACAACTCTGATAGAATGTGTAGGCAGAAAGGAAGCAAAAAAGAAATAATGTCATAAGGATAAGACATATACAAGATGCAACTAAACACTGAATAATCCCTGTAGCACTTAAAAAAAGAACAAAGCACATGAATTGTTGGAAACACATTTAAAAACATTGTTGTTGAACATTGTAGGAAACATAGTATATACAGTTCATTTCTGCTTTCTTCCACTGGCAAACCTGCTGTGATCTTGTTATTGTAGTGAGTGTCACTTTGTTCTGCAAGTTCAAACAGGTTTTCAGTCTGGTGAGTACATTTATTAAAAACCAGACGTGGAAGAAGTGCTTAATTGCAATATTTAGGCCTCACGTCAGGCCGAGAACTTGTCAAACTGCAGCGCAGGACTCACTGCAGCTCCAGGCAGGAGTGGATATCACGCAAGAGAAAAGCGCTTGGGTTTCAAGTCTGAGTAGTGAATAGCATGAGACATGCCACTATTTTCTGGCAAACTCACCTTAATCAGCATCAACATCAACTACTGTTATCTTGAGCAACAACACTAACAATGTTGTTTTCATTACCTTCATCATTAGTCAGCTTAGATTTAAAGCAAGCTGCACATGAACTGTTCCTATTGGATTTAATGCACACCATTGAGAAGGTCATAAAAAGGTAAAGATGACAATTATTATCGGCGTTACTGAGTGTATGCAGTATGAGGAACTCTACATACCAGGGGACATGAAACTTGCTTGACTGACTTGGTGTTCATGAATTGAGACCTGACAGACTTCTGTCAGATGGCTTGAAATTACTTCACTTTTTCAAATTGAATAGCATTTTTCTAGAAATGGCCCAGTGTCAGGGCCACAGTAAGTACTATTACGCTTTATCTAGTGTAGAAAAAGTAACATGTTAGCAGCGGTTGCAATCCGCCATCATTGTCTACACAGGACTGCCCACTCACAGTAGTACTTGCGCAGTAGTGAATGCCTTTGGGCAGCATTCACAAACCAATACAAAATCAATGCAGGTACACTGTGGAGGTGTAGAGTGAGCAGCACATTAGCTGAGCAGCAGCAGCAGCTTTAATGCTCCATCTACACAGGACGAATTCAGGAACAGTATTGAGTTGGACTCTGGGTCCCCTGCCTTTTTAGCAGTGCTCCGAGTCCAATACACAATCACTGTAGTAACAATATGTGTGTAAAATTGAAGAAAATACATTTTAGACATTAAAAAATGCTCTGGACTGTGTTTATGACCTTATGGTATAGACCAGGGGTGGGCAAACTATGGCCCGCAGGCCACATCCAGTCCGTTGGTCCTTTTAATCCAGCCTGCCGAAGACTGGTATAGGATTGCCCAAATCAAATCATATCATAATTATGACTGCATTCATTTGACCTTGTCCTGTAATGCCTGGCGTTCCACCAGGTGGCGCATTAGGTGCGGTGATACATTGACTTGATTTTGCGGAGCCAGGGCTACTCTCAGTTATTACTCTGCTAATGCTCTGAGCCCATCTGCAACAATGAGTGGGCCAAAAAAAAGAAAAGTCAACAGTGAGTGACGAGTTTTCAATAAGGAATGGACAACTAAATATTTTTTTTACTGAAGTCCAGTCAAAGGCTGTATGTCTTATTTGCCAAGAAACCGTTGCGGTTTTAAAGGAATACAACATCAGCCGTCACTTTTCTACTAAGCATGCTAATTATGCTAACAACCAGTCAATGCAGGGAGAGGACTTGTATGACAGAGTGTCGGGGATCATCGACAAATGTCAGAGCCTTCAAAACCAAGCTAGCTTTATTCTCTACCTTG
>NW_018127926.1:1459214-1475979 GCF_001952655.1 Monopterus albus
TAAGTTTGGGGAAAGTATGTCAATGAGTGTGGGAGCTCAAACAGGAGATTAGCTCATTTTTGGAGCTACTTGAGAAAGCTGACGACTTTCCTGAGCTGAGTGACACAGATTGGCTTTGTGATTTAGCTTTTGCTGGGGACATACTGACACATATGAATGAATGTGAAGCTACAAGGGAAAGATCAGTTTGTGCATGAAATGTTCACAAATGTCAGAGCCTTCAAAACCAAGCTAGCTTTATTCTCAAAGCAAATGTCAAATAAGTCATTTACTCATTTCCCCCACACTGGTTACGCTGAAAGAGGCCCCTCGACATGTGAAAAAATACAGGAAATCACTGGACGACCTGCACGAAGAATTCTGCCGTCGGTTCTCCGATTTTACAAAAATTGACAAGTCACTTCAGCTGGTGTCATGTCCCTTCACACAAGACCCTGAAACGGCGCCACAGGAGTTGCAGTTGGAACTGATTGATCTCCAATGTGACACCGTCTTAAAGGAGAAGTTCAACTCTCTTAACGCTGGTGTTGTTTGGCTCTACCTATGTGTGTGAACAGACTTTTAGTGTGACGAACACCAACAAATCACCCCACAGATCCCAGTTCAGTGATGAACACCTCAGATCTGTTCTGAGAATTGCCACAGCAAAACTAACACCAGACTTCGATGCACTGGTAAAAAAGGGGTGATCAACAACACTGTTCCCACTAAAAGTGAATGTAAGTATTAACACTGTAATGCCTTTTATATGTTTATGTTTGATATGTATGCATCCGGCCCGGACCTACTGTCAAATTTTAAAAGTCAGTGTGGCCCTGAGCCAAAAGGTTTGCCCACCCCTGGTATAGACTGATGGAATGACTGAAACAACTGGAGTGATGTTCTGTCAGACATGTGTGAGACAGATGACAAAAAAACCTGGCTGAAACGCTTTCTCTTTAGACATGTTGCTACATGCACACCTAAGAAAACAGATCTGAGAGATGAAAGTACAGTATGTCTAGGGTTGCAGTTTGACATGTAAAGGGCAAGTGAAGCATGAGTGCTTACGTAGACAGTTGTATTTGTCAGAACTGAAATATATCTGGACCCCATTTCACAAAAGCTATGAGTGCACTAGTAGCATGCCGTTCACAAATGGTAGCAAGGGTCATGTTTCAGAAATCACTGTTGCTCAGAAAAGTGCAGATAAAGTCCTGCAAAACTCTTGGACTCCTATGCACGAGCCGCAGGTAGGACATTTGTCCTGATGAATGAAAGGTGTTCAGATTAATCTTATGGGTGTCTGTTCCATCAGACGTGCGTTTAAGACGGATGGCTGAAGGTGTGGCAGAAACCTTTCCAGTTAAATTTAGCAATAGTGACAATTGTATCAATGTGAGAGTCATGGAAACTATTTGTGTTAGTCATACTGTACATATACAAATACGTCACAGGAGCAGTTCTTTCACAGTTGCAGATATGAAAGAGAATTGCAATGATTTTGAAAATCTGACTTAGGGTCAATATAAAAATGGGTAATAATACCATTACCATTAGGATAATATGCATGAATCCTGCCTTTTCTGCTTAATAAAACATAGTAATAATAATAATAATAAACCTGTCAAACAATAAAGCCAACCAACAACGGTTCTGTGTAGGTGTCTGGCCAGTTGTTTACAGGTCTGACAGGCTACCAGAGTGGATAGTGGTGTGTGAAGTGTGTCCTTTACAGCGGTGAGGCAGGGCACAGTGGCTGTGTCCCTGGAGAGCTCTCAAACTGATCCAGCAATGTCAGCCTGACATTCTCTTCCTCTCAGCTTGTGCTTTCTTCGCTCTTGCGCTCATTGTTTTTCTATTCATTCTTTTCCTCAGTCTCTCACATCAGCAGTTTTTCTTCATGTTCAGTTATGGCCAAAAATATTGGCACCCCTGCATTTCTGTCAGATAACACACCGCTTCTCCCAGATACTTATCACATTCACAAATTCTTTGGTATTCTCTTGTTAAATTATTTTGTTTGCATTGGAACGACACAAAAAAGCAGTGAAAAAAGCCAAATCTGATACAGTTCGCATAGAACTCCAAAAATGGAATGGACAGAATTATTGACACCCTCAACTTAATATTTGGTAGCACAGGACAAAATAACTGAAATCAATCACTTCCAATGCATTGCCTGAAACCATCTCTGGGAGCTTTTGAGTGTTCTGACACTGTAACAATGTAGACATTGTGCCCCAGAATATGTTGGTAGTCTTCAGATTTCATAATGCCATACACATAGTCAAGTCATCTGGTGCCTGAAGCAGCAAAGCAATCCCAAAACATCAGTGAACCTCCACCATGTTTGACTGTAGGGACCGTGTTATTTTCTTTGAAGGCCTCATTCCATTTTCTGAAAACAGCAGAATGATGTGCTCGACCAAAAAGCTCTATTTTAGTCTCATATGTCCACAGGACATTCTCCCAGAAGGACTGTGGCTGCCTCAAGTCAGTTTTGGCAAACTCCAGTCTGGCTTTTTTATGTTTCTGTGTCAGCAGTGGGGGCCCCCTGGGTCTCCTACCATAGCGTCCTTTGTCATTCAGAGAGTGTGAGCTGACACTGTTGCACCCTGTGCCTGCAGGTCAGCTTGAATTTGTTTGGAAGTTGATCGAGTTTCTTTATCAACTATTCATCCTTCATTTCAGTCTATCATCTACTCTTCTCTTTTGTCCACGTCCAGGGAGATTAGCTACAGTGGGCTGTAAATTTCTGGACAATGTTGCTCCCAGTGGACACAAGAACAGCCAGATCTCTGGACTTGTAGCCGTGAGACTGTCCAGGCTTTTCCACTGGTGTACTTCTCAAACCCTCAGACAATCTTTGCTCTTCTTTCTTTTCTCCATGCTCAGTGTGGTCCACAGGACACAAAGGTTGAGTCAACGTTTCTCCATTTTAACTGGTTGCAAGTGTGATTTCTATATTGCCAGCACCTGTTGGTTGTTACAGGTGAGTTTCATTACAAATTAAAGGGGCATCACATGCATGAAATGCAACTATTTCTGATGATTTTGAAAAGGTGTCAATAATTCTGTCCAGTCCATTTTTGGAGTTTGGTGTGGAAATGGATCACATCTGGCTTTTTTACTTTGCTTTTCTGTGTTGTTCCAATACAAATAAAAGAAAAAAACATGAGAATACCAAAGAATTCATGATTGCAACAATTTTCTGGGAGAAGTGGTGCGTTATCTGACAGAAATGCAGGGGTGACAATATTTTGGTCATGTATTCCATCCTCCTACTCTCTTCCTGGTCCTTGTTTTCCTTTTTGTCTTTTACACTCTCTCACCTTCCTCTTCTCGCATCTTTCTCTCTCACTCTCACTCTCAGGGGAGTGTAGGAGGTCCTCCTCAAAGCGGCAATCCACCGATAATTGCTTTCTGGTCACTGTGACATGACAAGGTCCATCAGGATAAAGCAACACACACAAACACTCACAGACACTCAGAAACTCATGCAGGTTCAGAAAGACATACAAAAATACAGAACACACAAGAACGCATCTACAAGAGCCACTTGAGGAGAGACACACAGCAGCACAAAAACACACACAGAAATACACAAAGAAAGAGACATGTCCAAACAGAAATGGTTATATAAATACTTGATGGAGCAGAAAGGCTTTGCAATGAAAGCAACCCAGTCACTATCTGCGCAGTGCTTCTATTGTGTTTCTCAGTGCTTACACACTGACACACATGGTGTAACAAGGTGGCTGTAAACACTACATCAAATTACATTACAATACATAGTTGCTAAAATAAAAACTTTAAAACCAAGAAATGACATGGGTGACATCAAAAGAGATGTATACACTTAGCTGGCTTTGTCTCTGCTTATCTCTCTAATACAAACCTAGGGGACTCCTGCAAAGGCTGGGAAGACATGTTCCACTCCTTCTGTAGTCAGTCTATAAGGTCTATATATATACAGTATATATCTGGAAATTAAGCTACCTTAACAGTTACATACTAGTATGAACATACACACAGCTGCACCCTGGAATTCTTATCTACATAACTATATTTGATTCTTCACTACCTTAGTACAGCAATCATTTTTGGGTTTCTCCACAGTTTTTTATGTCACACACAAAACAACTTCTAAACTACAGCAGCTTCATGGGAAAAAGAAGTGATAGAAATGCTGGACTGCACACAGCTGGAGGAATGTCACTGTTTCAGTGTCAGTTTTTCACTACAATACTGAGGATTTTACTACTTACACTGTAGTGCCACAAGTACAACGTTGCCTTTAGGATGACTCTAGATTTTAGCTCTAGATTCCATCTACATTCTGGCAGATGTTTGTACGTCTTTTTCCAATTATTTGTGCATGTATTTAAATTTCAATTACAGAACTAGCTTCCAAGGAAATAGATCCTGTATTGACTAAGGCTGGCCCATGTTAGCCAATGGCTGTGGTTCAGGGATCAGTCACACACACACACACACACACACACACACGCACACCCTTAGTCACGCTTAGTTACAGGTTTTCACCATAAAAGCCTGTATCTTCTTTTCTCAGATGTTGAAATGAAACCTCCCATACTCTGAAAACTCTCTGTCCATCACATTCAAATCAAGCTGTAGAAGTCACCTGCTGCTGGCACCTGCACAAAATGAACTGAGATCAATTGTGCTTTCATTTTCCTCTGCTCTCAGTGCTCATGTTTGTCTTGTTCTCTGCAAATTCCACACCTCATGAGGTTGTTCTTTCATCTCCTCCCTCTTTTTCTCCACCTAACCATAAACCACATTCATCTGCTCACATTGGGCAATGTCCTTATGTTTCCCTTTGCCTTTCCCCCCCTCTCCTTCTCCTTTTTTCTGCTGTTTGACTCTAACCACAGAACGCTGATAGACAGGTAGCGCAGTTTAACTGCCAGCTAACGCCCATATCAGTTTGAAGTCATATGCAGGTGGCTGGCTTAGGTGTGTGCATTATGGAGCTCTTTGTCAGGTCCAGCAAGGCCCAATGGTTTTCACACATCTTACTTCAGGTCCATTTCTATATCCTTACTTCAGGTTCTTGTCCAATATAAAATCAAGTATTAATATTAAATGTTATTCCATAATTAATAAATGGGCCTACTAGAGCCTCTGATGACAGTGACTATTAACATTCCTTGCTGGGAATCAAATCAGGAGGTAGAGAGGTCGTCCCCTAACCGGAAGGTTGGCGATTCGATTCCCGTTCTCCCCATCCCACATGTGGACGTGTCCTTGAGCAAGACAGTTGAACCCCAAGTTGCTCCCCATGGCCTTGCAGGTACAGTGCCACCATCGGTATGTGTGTGTATTATAAAACTATTATCATATTATAGGTTTTTTCTATTACTTGACATCTGCATTTTTTCTACCTGTGCTGTGTGTTTGTATCCCAGTAGGACAGCAAGTTTCTGAATGTGTCAGTGTAGATTGTTTTGGCAGAAGATGCAGAAGTCTGTAACCACCATATGTACTGTGTGCATGTGTGTTTATTTGCATGTGTGAATGTGTTTGTGAATTCCTGGGTGTGTATTTTATTGCATCTGTTGGTTCATACTGCAGCTGCCTTTCCTGTTAACATCACTGAACAAACATACTCACACTCATACTCACAGGGCATCGGTGCAAAAAAGCAGACTACATTCTTTATCAGTTTTGCCCTCAGTCTCTCTATCTGTCTGTACCGCACACACATAGATAGCCACAGACACACAAACACACTCGCACACCTGACAGCTGTTTGTAAAGTTCAGCAGAGAGAAAAAAGACCTGCCCATGAGGTGAGCCGGAGGTTGTATTTGGACATTCATTGTCAACAATGGACACTCACATACACAAAAAGCCTGCACATCTGCTCCTTTTGCTTGCAGTGTCTTTAAAGTTTATAGGAAAAGTCTCATCATTTTGTAGCATTTCTACACATATATATGTGCACGGACACATACACAAACACTGCATAAATTCTCTTTAAAGGTTACAAGAGTTTGTGTAGTGACTGTAAACACACACAATCATCTATTGTGGATACTGCCCTCAGAACTAAAAGAGTCCAGGTCCCACTTAAACTAATATTTATTCCTGTTAAGAAATGATTTGCTTGAATCTCTTCTGCCTTTTTTCCCCAACATTTCTCTTTCATGTCCGCTTCAGCTCCAAATTAAATGTCTTGCTTTTCTAAAAATTAGCTTCATACATCTAAATCTGTTTCTCTCTCACTTGTTGGTATATGTGTGTGTGTTAATGTGTATGTTACCTGTGAACACCTGTGTGCTGTGAAGCAGTATCTGAGATCTGAAGGCCTGCCAGGCCCCTGTTAGTTGGCTGAGGAAACCCTGTACAATAAAGAGATCGCTTCCAGTGGAGCGCAGCGTGGACAGAGTCAATCGTAGAGTCTGCTGCTGCTGCATACACACACCTCTGACACACACACACACACACACACACACACACACACACACACACACACGCACGCACAGACAATAGCACTGTGAAAATACAGTTCAAATACAAAAAAGCTGGAAATTTGCATACAGTAATTGCATTTAAAGTTTTGCTCAGTAAACGTGTATTTCGTCATTATTTCACAGATGGCTGATCTAATTGGAGCTGTAATATAAGAGACTGCTGAGAGTGTATTGTTAATGGCTAATGAGGTAGCTGTTAACGTGACAAGTGAGTGAATCAGACAACACTGACCATTACAGGTGTTACTCAGAATTCCAAACTAGCCGGGAAATTCTTTGAACGCCTCTTTCTCTCTCTCCTTAACAATTATTTTTATTATGGTTCTTTATCCCCAGTTGCTCCAGTGGCATTTTTCAGTGCCTAAGAACAGAAGACTGTGGTTAATGCTCTCTAGTGTGAATGTGAATGGCTCAATGAAGAAAATAATCATATGTGAACCGCATTTTGGTCACCAGTGAACATAAACATACTGACTAGAATGGCTGAAGCCATGAAGTTCCCCTACAGAATTTATGATTCTCTCATTGTCCCCACATTTCTTGTCCACCTCTCAACTACGTTTTCTCAATTAATGCCAACAATTCCTCAAAATAAACATAAAAAAAGAAAAGTAATGCAGATTTATTTGGCTTTGGGCCATTTAATATTTAGCAAATCACCAGGCTTTAAAAGGTATATTTAAAAAAACTAAAGAAATACAAAATTGAAAAACAAACCTACCACTAAGACAAGTTTTAAATTAATTTGACTCTGCAAATGTAATTTATATGAAATGTGAGGTTAGTAAACTACTGTCAACACATTTTAACACCAAATATCTGATGGTTTAAAAACACCCCTAACCTGACCAAGGGTCTAACCTGATCCATATCAAGTTCAAACTGAACAGAAACAGTCTCTGTTTGACATTATGCTCAGGGGATTTACTGCTCACTCATGTATAATTATACAGTACAATTCCTCCTCCAGGCTCAAAGCATCTCACGCTCATAACTCTGTCATTAATCACACCAAAACCAGAGCCTGTGTACTCTCAAATGTTGACTTTCAGAGTGGACAGAGCTTAAATTATCTAGTGCTCACTAAGTTATTTTGAACTGACATCCATAGAACTAGTGAATGAACGACAGGTACACACAGGATTACATAGAGTGATCACAAAGATTGATATACAGACAAGAGAGTACATAAAAATGTTTTATTTGAACATATGATAAAAAGGAAACTTTGAACTGATGTAATGACACTAACCTTTAAAAAAGGGCACAGCCATGTTTTACAGCACTCATTCCCTCTCTGTCACTCTCAAGGAAATATGTTCAGAAAAAAAGCACTTTGAGCAACATGAAAGATCGCTAGCTCAGCTCACACACACACACACACACACTCTCACACGTGTCAAAAACTCATGCAATACATGGATGTGGAAAACTACTGCGGAATGGAACATTCTGTTATTCTAAAAACATGTTTGGAGGAAAATGTGAGCAAAAGCACACTAAAGAGGTTCCTGTTTCCTTACACGCACACACCCCATGTACACATACACCCCTGCACAACCACACACAATCCTATATGTTCACAGATGAACAACATAAACATGGCTGGGTCTTGCATGCAAAGTGACAGTTTTTGATAACTCAGCAAAGATGTGTTTTTTTTATTTTTTATTCAGGGTTTAAGGCTTAAGGTGATCAAAAATAAACATGGTCTCAGACGAGAGATGACGAGATGGGGATAGAGGGGAGACTGAGCTGCTCTGTGGAGTCTGACAGAGAGAGTTTATACAGAGAGTGTGGACAGAGCGAGGGAGAGCACGGGCACTTCTTGTCACAAGAACCAATTTTATAATGTCAGATGGCATAAATCATAATGCTGACAGCACCAAATGGAGAAACAGATATGAGGCAGATCTGTCATCAGTGATAAGTCTAAGACAGTGAAAAACAGAGAGAAGGAGCCTGCGTGTATTTGCTCACCCAATGGTTTACTCATTTAGCTGTTTTCAATGTCAGCAGCCTGACTGAAAAGCACGTTTTTCCCTGACGTCTCATCTCCTCCCTCCCACTCTCTTCACCTCTACCCCTCTCCTCTGCTCCTCATCTGTCATTAACTGCTCATGACTTTTCCTATCACTCTCTCGACTTCCAGGAAATTACCACTGGGTCAGCTGAAGTAAGTTTCTCTCCTCTGTTTTTCCATTCTCTTATTTATTGTCTTCTCTCTATCGTCTTGCACAGTTGTTTCCCATCTGCCCTGGCCTTCCTGTTGTGCATCTGGTCAAGGAATGGATACCCAATCAGGATGATGATGCAAACCCATGCTCTTTGTTTTTCCATCATCTTGTTTTGTGTCTCATCTCCATCATGATTTATCTTTACTAAACCCACACTCTCATGTGAGTTTATCTGTCTTTGTCTCCCTGTCCATGGTTGTTTCCTTACCTGAGAATTTCACCCTGCTGCGTCTCTTTTCCAAGTAACCTCTCTGTCTCCTCCTGAGTGGAAGTTGCCACAGCCAGTCTGTCAAGAAAGAAGAACAGGAAAGCAGAAGGATGAAGATAAAGAGTCATGAGCAATATTCACTCATTAGAGAACCTAAGCTGCACCAGTGTACTCCCACGCAGGGTGGCCAGGCTGGGGCACAGACTCAGAGAGGGGTGGCAGATTTGAAATACATGTAAAAAGTTAATCAAAATACAAATTGTAGGAAATAAACCATAAATTATTAAGAATCAAATAGTTTATTCTGTGTAAAAGTGAGACACACGCACAGTGCTTCCTTTAACTTTGGCTACGTGACACAGTGGTGTCCCCCACACACCCCTAAAATAAAACTAATTGGACCATTGTCAATTATAAAGCACCAGAAAAATGTTAGTTGAATTTGAGGCAACAGTTTGTCTTGGTTTTATATTTTATATTCATTCATAATGACAAGTATCACATTTTGACTCTGGCAGAGGCAGCCAATCAGATTCTGGGGGTGGCTGGGGCCACCCCCTTCCCCATGCTTCTGCCCCTGCTCTCAACAGGAGTTTTAGACTATACACCTTTAATGATAGAGAGGAGAGGTTGATTGTGTGGAAATGCAATGAATCAAAAGTTCAGAGGCAACCGCTTATTTTTCAGGTTTTAGAAAATCCATAATAAATTTTTATGTGAATATGGGCTGAGTTGGAACAGAACAGACAAAAATTTAGGAAAGTTTTATTCCACAGTTCACCACATTTGACTGCACCGCCCTAGTTCAATTATTGACAGTCATGCATGTATAAGACAGTTTTATGATCAACAATAATCTACACGCATGAAGAAATTAAAATTTATGACATGCTCCTGGCTACTCGCAAATACGGCAAGTGTGTGTATCTGGACTGATCCATCCTCTGCAACAGCAGATGTTTTCAGTCTGACTGATTCCAGACAAGATCAATCAAATCTGACAAACAGATTCCAGCAAAAAGCAATAAAAAAGACAAAACAATGAGGTTGTATGAAAATACAGACAACACATCCTGTTCTTTCCTACAGCACCAAAATAAGCACTGACAGTGTGACAGAGAAAAGGAAAAACATAGTGAGCATGTAAGTATTACACAGAGCAGACTAGACAGACTCAAATCAGACAGATACCGATTATGACCAACAAAGTTTATCCAAGAAGTGTAATTTCAGTGAGATGCAATGCTCCTGCTTATTGGCAGCACTTAAGCTAAGTCGATCTAATACAACAGTCCTACAATAAAAACTCCCTTTTTGTTCAGACTACTGGGTGTTAATTAAACTCTCACAACTGAGGTTATAGTTTGTGGTGTTTCCAAGAGGTTTATGTTATTTAGCTTAGCCTCACTGAGGCTACTGGGGTGGACAAAATAACAGACACTGAGGGTGTTTGCATGAGTATCCTAGTTATGATTGGATTTTTGAAGTACCCTGTTTTCATGTTTGTGCATGTAAACATATCCCGATTTCAGAAACCAGGATAAGTTTTTACTCCAGTTTTGAGAAACCTGAATATGTGAAATGGAATAGGCTACTCCAAAAGACACTGGGATACTGCTGCATGTATACATCTTATTCGGGTTTCTGAACGTTCCAGGCACGAGTGACTTCAGATAAACACAATGTTGGCAGCAAAAGAATCTGGAGCATTGAAAAGAGAATTTTGACTTTCGGTAAGTGTATTCGGTATTTAGATGGAGAAAGCATGGAAATACTGACCTCTTCAAATAAGCAGTGGACAAGTTAAGGGACCCAGGTTTCCTAACACATACAATGGAAGAAGTCAGATCACAGTGAAAAATCCTGAAGAAAAATTACTGTCACCAAACAAAAAAGGGGGTCTAGTCCAGCAACTTATAAATTCTTCAGAATATTAGATGACACCTTATTCAATTACTTACATCCATTTTCACTCCAGTGGGGAAGTAACTGGCATTATAGTCCACAGTCTGCTACTTCAAGCACCACAAAACATGTCAAAGTGTAAAGAGAATCTCATATATGACCACAATTTGTAGTCTAATCCTATTGTAGTCTAATAGTAGGCTAATCCTGTGTGTGAGTGTGTGTGTGTATGTGTGAGAGAGAGAGAGAGAGTCCAAGAGAATTAGACATTTCCATGAGCAGTTTAGTCCGTCTGTCTGCCGCTTTCTGACCAAGTCAGAGAGTGTGTGTGTGTGTGTGTGTGTGTGTGTGAACTGTGTATATATGTACGTGTGTCTTTGCTTTCCGAGTAATGGCAGCCCAGACTCCTACTGTTCACCCATCTGTCCCCACCAATCCCAAAGTGAGATCAGAAAGAACACTGCCTCAAGAGGGGTTTGTGTGAACATGTGTGTGTCAATGTCAAGTGTGTGTATTTTGTATTCAAATCTGTGTGTGCTTTGCGTGTGTGAGCTTGAGCTTCTGTTCCCAAGGCAGTGGCTGTCAGAGGAATAACTAAGTAGCACAGTGCCAGAGAGTGCATGCCAGATTAGAGTACCCCCACCAGCAGCCCAAAACAACTTGCCTCATCAGGACATGTCACATACACTCACACAGGACGCGCCTTACACAAATGCATGCACAATCATGCACACACATCTACAACACTAATCTGCAGTGTTATGCTGACCTACCAAGTCAACTGTTTTCTTTTTTCGGGTGTGTATGTTATAGACCACTTTGTGCTCCCTCAGATGTCAGAGAGATAAACCTGAACGTAACACCCCCGGGAAGGTTTATTTTCACACTGTGTACAAAATGTTCTGTGTCATTATATCTGTTTTCCGAGTTTTAGTACGAGGCTCAAACACAATTTTGCAATTGCCGGCACTTTGGGACATCCTTTCCATTTGTATGAGATAATGCAAATCAAATATCTGAAAACAATAGCTTGAAGGCTTTACTGATTTAATTGGTTTTAATTTTTATAATTGCCTGTATTGTTTTATTAGTTTACTGTGTGAGTATCAAAGCCATTTTACTATTCTGTTATTTTTCTAGAAGCACAGTCATAGACTGTCCAGTTTTTACTGGGCATCAATTATCAGTGGTACACTCAAAACTGATCTGCAAAAGCCAAAAGGAATTTTGTGTAATTCCTTGTTCAGCCACCAGAGACCATCTCTTAACAGTGACCACACATTGGAGCTGTGACATATACCTTGAAATGACTGTCAAACATTTGCTCTTCCAGGCCTTCTGATATTGGTCGGGGTGAATTTGATATAGTGTAGACCTATCAGGTGATAACTAAGGGTGTGTGTGTGTTTGTCCTTGCATTTTCTGTCATTAAAAATGACATAAAAGCTTCTCCATATCAAAGTGTCATCTGTTCTCCTGCTGGGTGCATGCATGTGTGTGAGTTAAAAGACTCTTTTGATCAACACCATTGGCAGGACATTCAAAGCAGAAAGCCATTTTAATTTGACCAAAAAGGAATGCAAACAGAATGTAATACACCAACACACAAAGAAAGGTGCAATAACATACACAAAGGCTTACAGAGTGGATGTGCAGTGTTCAAATATTTCTAAAACGACAAGGTTGAGAACACATTTCTGGCTTACAAAAGCTGGTTAAATGCTCTGATGGAAACTTTAAGCAGTTAAATTATATAACCCTATGACTCATTAATTATTACAGTCCTTTACTGCAAATGTGTGTGTATATAGCGTGACACCTAACTGTATGTTTTAAAAGTTATCTATTAACCATGTCGAGTATGCCAGTGATTTTGATCACTAAAACAACACACACACACATACAAGCGCAAACAATGATTCCACATTAAACCTATTTTATTAGAGAATGTGAAGTTGACATCACACCATATTAACTTTTGGGTAAATGTACCACGTTTGGAGCATCATGCTCTTTATCAGTCATAGATATATTTATACACTACATACATAAGTTAATTTAAAAAGATAAATACTATCCCATACAGCTACATGTTAGTGTTCAGTTTGAGCACAGACAGGACAGAAACTGATTCATCTGTAGCATCTGTGTTATCTGCCGACAGCTCCTAGCTAGTGTTGGCTCCCAAACCAAGAGCTCAGATCAGTGTGGAGAGTCATTTTTCAGTCTGTTGTTTTCATAGACAGGATCTCTAGGCCTGCTCTGAGTTTCTATGGTCATCTAAGGTTATCCATCTTGAATTACCACAGTCAATAAAAAGAGATCTAAACTATTTAAGCAAATTTTTGCCAAACAAAACAAGAATGCATGCAGGTAAATACAGTGCATACCTCTGAAAATTGTGCTCCTGTCCCAACATTCAACAGGGTGTGATGTACCTTGACATTCTCTATTCAAATTCAGAAAAGCAACACTCTGTGTTTCACTTGGATGTGTAGGTTGCTGCTCCAACGTGTGATTGGTGATCATCAAATGAGCTTTGTCATATTGTATATGTGCGTGTGGCCTTATTTTTCTACATTTGCATGGACCCACAACTAATACTGTGGGGCCTTCCGCATGGAGACCAGATGTTGGGGATACATGTGGGTGCGCTTAACACACAACCACACACACACAAACACACACCACACACACAAATACTGTTGGTTTTGTTGATCATGTTTTCATGAGCCCCATAAAAAAAGCCAACATCAGAGCTGAATAGAGGTCATCATTCTCTTCCAACCCAACTAAAATATGCACAGACACTGTAGCGTGTGTGTCACTCTGTCTGTTTGATGAGGTAACGTGAACTTCAACTTGGATTAGTGCTTCACAGAAGACCTGAAGATTGTTTGACTCTGTACATAGTAGACTTAACACAAAGAGAGCCTGTGGTGATTTTTGTATTGTTTTTGTGGTTGCCAGTGGACACCAGAAACTGAACGAAAACCACATGAATACATAACTAATTTGGCGTAAAGTACTTCCTTGCTACAAATGGGTTCCTTTCTATTTGTCATCCATCATTTGTCTCTCTCTCCATTTATCTCTCCCACCTGCATGTCATCTTATCGCTGTTACAATCCAGCCCCGGGTGTGCATTTGTGTGTGTGCATACACACATTTTTATGATTCATTCTTCATAACTGCCTAATTTAATTTCTGTCATTCTGTGTAACAGTGATTATCTTATCCATTGCAGGTGTATACAAGTGTGTGCAGGCACTCACACATGCTAAGACAAATACAAATACACTACACACACACACACACACACACACACACACACACACACAGGCAAACAAACTCACACCCACACACACAGTTTGGATCAAGACTGAGACCAGTCAGCCAAAGGGAAGCACAGTATGTTAAATTTCCAAACACCAGCATTTTAAGCATGCGCACAAGTTAAATGATAAGTTTAAACCTGTCCTCAGATGAGTTTTGTATGTCCATACCTGTTTATCCTTTTCTTTTACTAAGAGTTAGCTTTTACTTTTTCCATCCTCAGAACCCTAATGCCTTTTTTTTTTTACCTCTAGTATGTTTTTTACCTCTTCGATTCTCTCTCTCTTTAGGCCATATTCAAAAACTCACAAAGACAGCTGCCCTGCATGAAAAACACAGCTCTTCTTATTCATTTGAATGAATGATGTACGTACATAGAGTGCTGTGGTAGTGAGTCCTAAAACTTCCGTGTCCCTCGCCCTGAAGTCTATGGGTTTTTTGAACGGGTTTTTGGTTAGGTGCCTGAATTAAAAGGTGGTTGCCCACAAGTAGCTAAATGCCATTGAAGTCATGGGACCATGATGTAGTTCATTTAGAGCATAACAACAGCTTTTTACTTCTGGCGACTGTATTTAGGCTTCAAAAATCATAGTGGTGTTCACTTGTGAAGATTATCTTGCTGAACAAAACATGCAAGTGTTATAAACCATTGTTCATCACAGAGCTTATTTTCCACAATAATCCAAAAGCCTATGGAAAAATCCCAATGGATTTGCATTGAGGGAACCAGGGTAACACTAACTTCTGGGCTGTCCTACAAAGAACATCATCCTACGGACAAGAGCTGGCACCTCAGGGGGTGAGGGGGTGGTCTGCCTAAAATATTGCATATAACTGATATGCTTCACGATATGCAACAGCCAAATCTCTTAGATGCTCTGCCTACATTTGCTAGCTATAAGAACAAAAATCAGTGAAACTACATTCAGCTGTTTTATTTTGTGCTACCTTCTAACATTATTTTCATTGCTTTTATGTCTTCGTTGTCATTTCTTGTCAGCATTAGCTCCAAAGTTCTATAAATCTTCATATTTAGTTTTACTTCTGACATTTGTTTCCAATCCCTATTAGGAGTTTAAATATCTGTGAACACCCTGCCTTGTGTATGAATTGCACTATTAAATATATGTCTTTGCCTTTACCTTATTTTCACAAGTCCCTTGCTCCGAACACTGAAAGTTTCGGATGCACAACTATTAAAATAAACTTGAAACATTGCTATGATATACACAAATATCTAACTTGGAGATTCTCCCTTATTTCTGTTGAAACAATCAGGTCTGTCTACAAAACTCACAGTCATGTGGCGTTCCTCTCCCTCACAAACTATTTCTGGCTAAGTACAGACATTGGGTTGAAAAGAGCACCCAAGCATTTCACCACCAGTCTCGTATACTGTATATACTGGAGGTCGAACACACAAACATAGCTGAAAGTGTACACAATTGATCAGTGCCATATGTGTCCGTTTGAAAAGGTTTTTGCTAGATTTACATCTTGTGGGACAGAAGGCAGCGACAGACAAAATTTCCAGGTTTACTTGCAAGTATATCTATCACTAGACAACTCAAGATACCATTTGCCACTATTATTAATGAGTGTAACTCACACCCTGACTGCACTGTAATCTGTACATGAGCTTGCACATGTGGGAGCCACTGCAGAAAAGTACTGAAAAATTGCTGAATCAAGAGAGGGAAAGAAGAGGAGAGTGAAAGAGACTGAATAAAAAATTCATGGTATTCCAAATTCATTGGTAAACAAGTGAAGAAGATAGAAGATTAGCTTATGATATTTTCCTCAAACAAAAAATGAAATACATGTCTATTTGCAAGCAAATGAACACAGAGATGTTCAATGAAAAATAAAAAAAATTTGTAAAAGAAAGGAGAGGGATACACTGAGAGAGATTTATAGAAGTGCCTGTCAGTCTGTGCTGGCCTCTCACACATCACTGTGCCATGTATCATTATTTCTGCCTGAACTCTGACCTCCTGACCCATGCTTGGCCCAAAAGCCCCAGAGCACAACTGTGTGTGTTTGCAGGGTTTTTGTCTCAGTTAAGTGTATGAGGGAGATAATCAGCTTATGTTAGACCAGATAGTGGATTGGCTCTGCCAGTCTACCATACCCACCTAGTCATGTGAGCATACTGCTTGTGCCCTACACTGAGGTTCATTTACTATTAAAATGACAAAGCTGTAAGTTACCCTACCTTAACACATCCAAGAGTAAGGAAGCATCTGTCAACTGAAAAGTAATAATAATAATAATAATAAGGGCAGGTATGAGATTTATGTATGTGTAATAAAAACAGACTGAAACGTTTGTTTGTCCACAACATCCTCTAAAATGTCATCTATTTACTGTGTACACTGGGAACAGGTGAAGCTGCAGGTGTGCGTGCATGGTTTCATGTGACTAGGTTTTCAAATGGGTGTCATTGTTTTGTATTGTAATAGGACAGTCTTTAGCTGTCATAGGCTATTCATGGCATTGTCATGAGTCATGGCATGCCGGCATTTCCTACATACTTCCCAGAAACCTAACTTTGCCTTTGATGACTGTTTGACTACAGACACCAGCTATTTGGTTAC
>NW_018127926.1:1476046-1485880 GCF_001952655.1 Monopterus albus
TATGACTGTTAACATGGTTAGCTGCACACACACACATGCACACAACATGAAAGCACAGTCATTCCGATAATGATACATATGTGAATTTCCTTGAAACTGGCCAGTGGAAAACATTACACACACACACACACATACACACCAGTAAATAAGAACAGGTGAACTGTAAACTATAAATACAACATTTTGTGTTTGCATACAGTATGCCTACATCTAATAATATTCTGTAAATCTGTGAGATGTATTGCTTACGTGTTTTTGCTATTTGAGGAAGCTCTGACGTTAATACAGTTCCTGGCCTACATTGCTGCCTCTGATATAACACTTATTTATAAGAAAATCCACTTTTGGTGTATAATTATACTTCCTAGAATAGCTAATATCAGCCCCCAGAGAACATGTCTGAGCCTGCTGCATTCAGCTTAGACCCTGTAGAGCACATGTGTAGGTGGGGAGAGAAACAGCAATAAATGATGGGATTATAATGAGGAGAAAAGGGTTAAGGGGCATCCATCATAAAATATCATCATCATAAAATATAAAATGTCTCATGGCCCAAATGCATTATGGTCAATTAAGACCATATTTTAAAATGCAGAAAATAGTTTTTCTATTTTTTTCTGTATAATGTAAGTTTATGAACTAGCATTAACTTGAGCCACTTGCAGGGCAGTTCATATACATCCATGCTATTTACAGCGTGTTGACCTCAGTAATTAGATTAGATTAGATTCAACTTTATTGTCATTATCCATGTACAAGCACAAGGCAACGAAATGCAGTTTACCATCTAACCATAAGTACAATAACAGCAGTGAAGAGTGCGCAGTATCTACAGTATGAGCAGTCAGAACTAATTTACCAATGGATATGTACAGTTGATATTTACAGTAAGATATGTAGGGTAAATATCAATAATAGCTGTATTCTAGCATTAGCTTAGCTAGCCTTACTAGCTATTAGAAGAGTTGGATCTCCCATGATTTTGTCTTTGAGTAATATTTTTGATCAATGTTTTTGTACTTGTTTTAATTGTATAACATCTTCCTGCCCTGGGACTTACATATGAAAATTTGCATTCTGGCTAAATCTGACAAATTTACATGCTTGATGTTAATTAATGTGTATTTGTCCCCAAAAAATAAAGAAAGATACATACATACAACATAACCGCAATATCCATGGTTTGACTCATCAATATAGCATGGTTTGTGTCAGACACACACCAGCTAGTGGAATATTTGCCTAAGATTGTGTATGTGTGTTAACAGCATGATTCACAGGATAATTGCCAACATGAAACCTGACATTAGATATAATTTCACACCAAGGAAGGGAAGGAAAAAACACCTCACCTCTCTTCCAGCTGTTGGAGATATTTTCTCTGCTCGTCTAAATTTTTATTGGCCATTTGAAGTGCGCCAGTCAGAACTTTCTCTCTCTCCTTGGCCCTCCTCTCCAGCTCCTCTCTCTGCTTCTTCAGACTCTCCACCTCCATGCTTCTCAGCTCTCTCTCTTTATCTTCACTGATTTTCTCATACTTCTCTTCCACCTCTTTCCTCTTCCTCTCAGTTTTTTCAAACTCATCTCTTAAAGCTCTGGTTTTCTCTTCCAGCTCATCTCTTATGTTCTTTTCTTTCGCTTCTGCTTGTCTTTGTAAGTCCATGCGAAGTCCCCTCTCCCACTCCAGCCTGCCCAGCTCCAGTGCCTCTCGCTGAGCCTTCTCTCTCTGGACAGTCTCTCTCAGTTCCTGGAGCTCAGCCTCCTGCAGAGCCAGCTGGGAGTGGAGCTGATGGAACTCATGAAAAATGAGGTAGCTCACACCACAGTAACGACACACCGTCTCACTGTGCTCCATCTGAAGGGAAAATGTGCACAATTTGTTGGAAATTTTAATAGTAATAAGTAATAATAACATTAGTTTAGAAGTACAAAACCTAAGAAAATGTGTTAAACATTTTTGCGAGTAGCTTGTCATAGCCACATCTGTCTCTGAAGACAACTTTAAAGCCCCTGAAAATTACAAACTACATCTTCACAGTAGGTACTACTGATTAAGAGTTAACAATCTTAGATTCTGACTGAAAAGCAGCACCAAAGTTTAATTGGTGCATGTTTTCCCAATGAAGCACCAGCCACTTTAAACCCTCACTTCAAATCATGAAGTAATGAAAGATGACTAAGAAAATGTGTTTTCAAGACAAATGGGTGGCTAAAACAAACACCATGTGTTTTCAAAGGTGAAACCTATCACTGGTTCTCTTCTGTTTAATGCTGTGGAAATAATCCAGTTGGCACAGTAAACAAGCTGATTAATCAAAATGGACACAACACTGGCACAGGTTATTGCTGCACAACAACCTACTCTGATACTGAGTAGACAGTTAACTCATAGGATTACAGCACATCAGTTCACTAAGAAGCTATGGATTAAATACATAAGACACAAACCACCATCCATCCATTATCTATACCGCTTATTCCTGAATAGGGTTCACGGGGGGGTTGGAGCCAGTCCCAGCTGACACTGGGCAAGAGGTGGGGTCCACCCTGGACAGGTCACCAGTCTATCACAGGGCTGACATGTAGACAAACAACCACACACACTCACTCCTATGGGCAATTTAGAGTCGCCAATCAACCCAAGCTGCATGTCTTTAGACTGTGTGGAGGAAGCCGGCGTGCCCACAGATAACCCACACAGGCACAGGGAGAACATGCAAACTCCACACAGAAAGGGCTCAAACCCGGAACCTTCTTGCTGTGAGGCAATAACGCTAACCACCGCACCGCTGTGCCACCCCACAAACCACCAATATGAACAAAATAATTCAGTGAATGGTAAAGACATACTGATTCTTGTCATGTTGATATGAAAATGACAGAGTGTAGATGTGAAAAAAATTACAAATACTTATACTATACATTAGAGTGTGGCTACCCGAACCAAGCCTGAAAGCACTCGTCGGCGCCCAACGGTTTGGGCTGGGTTCAGACAAATTTAGAAATTATGTTCGGGTCCAGGTAGGGTTCGGACATGTAGGTCAATCTTCAGGCTAGACGGCTGGAGCACTCAAATGCCTGCTTCGTTTACCGATAAGGGGAAAAACACAGCACAAAATCAAATGCATCAAGCTTGGGTCAGATTTGGACTTCACACTCTGGCTCAGGTCGAGTTTGGACATTATATACTATAAGCTTTACAGGTCTGGTTTGGGTTCGGATGCCACACTCTAAGGCACGGGTCAGGTTCAGACAGAAATATGCAGCCCGATCCATGCTCTACTATGCATCTTGTGGGATATGTGCTGACTGGATATCCCATTCTGATACATCTGTGTACACCATCGCAGTCAAGAATTGTTTCTAGCATTGTGACTATTCAAGAATTAATTAACCACGGACTGACGGGAGTGGTAGTTTACGTGGAGTTTTTGACTGGACTCATCAGAGGTTAAGACAGAACAGCTAAATGTAGAGGGAAATAACAGTAACAGCTAAAAAGTGAAATATGTAGTCAGATGACTTTCAAATAGTATTTGAAAGTTTCATTTTCTTGTCCTTTGTGGTGATCTACAACTACAAACCAAGTGGAATAAGTGCTAAGAGCATAAACATGACAAGCCAGTCAAGCAGAAAGACTGACAGCAAAATAATGGCAGCTGCTGCTTGAAAGTCTTCTTCCCGATAGACACTCAAATGGATTTTATTGAATGATCGCCATCTATGTCGTTCCTATGTCTCTCCTCCCGCCTCTGCTTGCTTTCTTCTTCTTCATGATAAGAGAGGAGTCAGAAAGAATGACAGGGTGACAGACAGAATATATACCGTCACTTGAAAGTGCTTTTGACATGACAAATGATTGACAGGTGACACTTTTAAAAAGATAAAGCTTCTCTCACTCTCTCAGTCTGTCCATCAGCTACATCTGACTTTCTCTCTCCATTCCCACATATCACAATGGTGGCTTGGTCTCTGTTAAGAGCTTGCCTATCCATGTCAGGTGAAGGTGCCTCATGTCCTCAGGACAGCAGGAGTCTGTCTTTTAGCAGCCACGACAGACAGAAAGACAGACCGGAGTTTTGGAAGAGCAATACACTCGCAAACAGTGAGAATAAGGCTACGCACATTTAGATCAAGTGTAGGCAATAGCAGCTCTGTGATGGCTTGCTTTGAGTTAAATGGTAGCATCGGCATGCTAACATGCTCACAATGCTACTATGCTGATGTTTATGCTAACATTAGCTAGTGTGCACAAAGAACAGCCAACACCCTGAAAAGAGGAGTAAAAAACAATATGAGACTTGACTCCTGATCACTTTTTGTAGCAATCTGTATCATATGTAAAGTATATCTTGTCCTTGCAGGGTTCCCTGTGTGTTTGGATGGCTGTATAACAAACCAGAGTTGTACAGTTTCACTATAAGGTGTATCAAACATTTTCCTTATGTATGTGTAGAGACATATATAAGAAAAAATGAGACAAAGAAGACAGAAAGGGTGAGAAGGAAGTATATAAGTGTGGGTGGTGAAAATGCTCAACAAGTACAGCGCATGACATTGTGTTGCCACAAAATGCACTCTGGAGAATATGGGTTATAATCTGTTTCTGGTGGAGTGTGTAAAGAGAGAGTCACACACGCAGTGAGAGCCAGAGACACAGAGTGCGTGCAAAGGTGAGCAACATTTAGGACTGAGGCTCAGGGGGTTTTGGTGTTTACTGTGCACATGTCCTCATGGTTCCTGCAGGTACAGACACAGCAAAAACTACTGTGTGTGGGTGTGTGTGTGTGTGTGTGTGTGTGGTGGTTGTATTTTGTCCAAAAATGCTTATGCATGTAAACTGGTGTGCACGCATGTGTGCGGAAGGGATGTGGTGGGGGAGTTCTTTATGCAAGTGATGTAGTTATGAAGAGAGACAATAAGGGGGAGTACACAACAAGTGACCTGACACACACAGACACACAGACATGCACAAAGACAGAGGTAAGTTTCCTAACACTAACAGCCAAATGGCATCAAAATAACACAAGGGTAGATAACAGACACAGACAGAAATATACACACACAGATGCACAGACTAACAGACACATTAAGATACAGAAGCATGAACATGGGAACAAACAAAAGACACAGATGAGGACAGACATGTACAAAGGCAATTTTACACACATAAGCATCTTAAGACAGACAGAAAACTCACAATCTTTCACCCTTTACAAACAAACACACACCCTGTGGACACAGTGTATGCACCACTAGTGGGTTGTGTGCTCCCATGCCTGAGCTTGGCCCCACAGGGAGACCCCTTGCCTTGGGCATTGGCACGTTCACTTAGCACTCAAACCACAAAAACACCCCCTCCACACACACGCACACCCCCCACAGGCAATACCTGAAAGGAGCAGAGAAGAGAGGAGAGGAGATGAGTTGAATGAAACAAGGAAGTGATAGAAAAAGAGAGAAAGGTCTTGTTGCCCTTTAAATGCTTTGTGTCAGCAGCCAGCTGATACTTCTCTTGTACACACCAAACCTCTTTGTCCTCTACTGCATACACACCACTTCCGTGGCTCCCCTCTCTTAACTCACTTTCATCCTGTCCCTATCCATTAGCAACTGGACTGTTGCCAAAAGTAATTTAAACATTAAATTTCAAGACAAATACAGCTCTTATCCTTGTACCACACTGGTCTAATTTATCTGGTAATGATTATTTTATTATTATATATTGTGCTAATAAATATTTTTTATGGGCCTATTATAAAGTAAACATATTGTCAACCCATGCGTAATGCCTCAAGGTACATCAGTGATCTATTAGCTATGTGTGTGTCTCTGTTACAGTCAATAACCAGAAAGGAGAAACACTGAGTCCTGTACCCGTTACTCTACCTAACAAGTAGCAAGACTTCTCTGTGTGGAAGTGTTTATCTGTGTTTTGTGACTTGGACCCACTGCACAGTCCATGTCATCAGCACACTATCTCCATATTCCATCAATTAAACATGAGGCCATTACCTCACGCCTGATGTTAAACATTAGGAGTGTGTGTGTGTGTGTGTGTGTGTGTGTGTGTGTGTGTGTGTGTGTGTGTGTGTGTCTCTGTATTGCTTATATTTAAGGGACCGAAGCCTGTTAACACACTCACACTGTGGGGACTCACTGAATTTTAGGGTGGCTAAATGGTTTAAAGTTAGGGTGATGAGTCAAGGTTAGTGGTTACGGTTAAGGTTAGGATAAGTCTATAGGAAATGAAATGAAAGAGAAACGAAAACACAGTGTGTAGTTTGTGTGTGTGTGTGTGTAGGGGGGTATTCTGTGGGTGGTTTGTCTGTTAGCAGGATGAGAATCATACTTAATTTATGTGATGCCATATTGACTGTCTGCATGTCTGCCTGCAAATGTCTGCACTCACTGTCTCATGCACGGAAGGTGGACCGGCAGACAAAGCAATGAGTGCTAATTTTCCCAGTTTGACAACTCCTCTCCTACAATCATTACACCTATCCTTTCCTCTATTACCTGTTGCTTATCTCCTATTTGCTCCTTGCATCCCTTTCCATCATCTTTGTCCCCCTCTCCCCCCTTTGTCCCCCTCTCACAGGAATTTCCCCATTGTGGGATCAATAAAGTCCTACCTTACCTTCTTCCCCCCCTCTTCCTAAACAACTGTCCTTACTCTTCCTCTGCTCCTCTCCCTTGTCCACCTCCGCCTCCTCAGCTACAGCTGCAGTGACCCATCTGGCTGATCAAAACAGCAGAAGTAGGTCACTGTCACGAACATGGACCTTTCATGTTACACATTCATATGCACAGACATCAGACATGCCTCCACGCAGTGCACCTCCCGTGTCCAAATGCACATGCAAACATGCTTTCTGTGACCATAAGCCAATCAAACATTTATGCACCCAAGTACACACATACAAATAAGCATTGTCCAGACACTTGAACATGAAAATGGTAACTACACACAACCAGGATGAAGAGGATATAGCCTACAGTAAATATTAAAAATGCAGTGTAAAATGATGAAAACTAGACCAAAATGTAATTTGTTTTTATTGACTAAATCAAAAGAGTAAAATGTGACTAAAACTAAAGTGCATTTTTGTCAAAAGGCTAAGACAAAAACTAAATCAAATTCGGGTGTCAAAATTAACAGTGGAGAAGACTGAACTATGCAGTACTGAACTGTGGTGTTAGGCCATTAAACTGTTTTTCATCATGTTTGTTTTGATAATTTTTTAGGCTGGGCCAAAGAAAGGGCTTGATGATGCACTGGAACCCCTGGAGCATGACCCCTCCCCCTAACAACCCCTATAATGTTATAAAAGCTACAGTGCATTAGTATCAGAGGTTCTCCTGCTCTATCACAAGTTACTACAGCAAATCTAGGAACCTGTTTTGGACAAACTTGGGATACTTTCTCTAATAGAAAGTCGCTAGGACTTGCCTGGACTAGAGAAAGTGTCTAAACTCTGTCCAAAAGAAATGGCTAGATTTGGCGCTAGTTGCTAAAGAGATCTCAAAAGGGTGGGTGATTAATAATATATTTTACTGTGTTGTGACAAACTCAGAAACACATTTATTACTGCTTTACAAGGATCTTAACACACATCTCTAGTTTTTATACTGCAATTTCTTCTAACTTATCAGCTAAAATCTGACCAAAAAACTTTATCTCTTAACTGCATTTATCAGATAGGAAGGTCATGGCTTTCAATGAAGGTGAGACTGTGTGCAGGCTACGCAAACAGGCAGACTAAATTTATTTATTTACTCTACTCCTCACTACTTGAAAAACCTGAATGCCCTTGTATAATTTTGGAAAGTACAGAGACAAGAACAGATAAAACCTGCACTCAACAATACAGTCAGAGATGCATAAAGGCACAAGTCAGCACAGATATCTGTTTAGAGATGTTATGACGGGGTACAAAGCACTTAGGCTGTTTTGGAGGATTACAGGCATTAGGATTAGGTTTAATCAAGTGATATGATGATGGGTGATGGATTTAGAGAGGAAAAAACACAGGCAGGAGGGTTGCCTTGCATCATATCCGGATCCTTCTAAAATCTTTTTCAAATTCTCTCTGTACTTTTCTTTCAATCTAACAAATGCTTTCTCCTTTCTATCTACTTAGCTGCTATTTCATCCCATTTCTCTCTCTGTGAAAGCACAAAATGAGAGATTAAGTAGTTCAGGGACTTAACCGTTATTTTTTTGCTCCTAATTTTCATAAATGCATTACTTTTTTAGATTGTGACAATGCACGATAATTTATGGAATGTGTGGGTATGTGTGTGTACTACAGAAAATGTCCGGCTGTGCTCTTGTCTTCGCGTGTCAAAACATTAGTTTGAGCTTTTTTCACTTTCGGAGAGTGTTAGCACCTTTATTTCTCTGTATTGTCTTTTCCTTTTTGCTTTATTGGGTGTCACCGGTATGTGCATTAATACACCTGTATGTATGTGTGCGCTCATGACCGTGTGTGACCGAGACACCACTTCATGACTGTGGCGTCGTTGATTTTTGTGACAACAAAGACCCCCTGTGGCGTGCGCCAACACGGAGTTTCCACTCATCTGTACCCCATGGTGCACCACACCATCACCATGGTAAGAGTGTGTGTTTATGAGCAAGTGCAGATATGAGCATGTGCATGAATATTTGTGTATATAACGTCCTTGACAACAGCATGGTGCGTATTTCTGTGTGAATGACTATGTTTTTATAGGAGTGTGTGCATCTGGGTGTGTGTGGAAGAGGGAAAAGGGAGTAGTAACAGTCACAAGGGATAGAGGAAATGCCAAAATGAGGAGGGTGTGAGGCAGAGACGTGCAAGTAGCATAGAAGAGAGAAGGGAAGGGGCAGATAGATCAGGGTCATACTGTACTGTAAAGTGGATGAATCAAAGTATGTGAGGTGGCCAGTCTCTGGGTTGTCAGTGTCAATATGGAAGAGTAGCACTGAGAAATCCACAGACACTCACACACACACACACATACACACACAGACGTGTACATGCAGACAGCAGATGCTGAAAGGATCAGTAACAGTCACAAAAAATTAGGAGCAAAGCAGATGAAGTGCAGGAAAGAGGGGTCTGAAGCACATGTCAGAGGGGTGATCGAGACAGGGGTTAGTAAAAAATAGTTAGGGACTATAATGAAGTAAAGACTTGGAAGGGGTTACAGTCCAAGGCTACATGTTTGTTGCCTTACTGGCTTTGGTTTGCATATATTCTCTTTCTCTGCCTTCCCCATCTGCCTGGCTGCCCCCCTCACTTGCTCCTTTGTGTGGAAGCAGGGAAAGGGCAGTAGCAGGGAAAGAATCACCTATGGCTGCCTCAACCAGCACTTGGCCATGCATCACATCACATCCAAACACAGGGCGAGTCACAGCACAGCATGGCACAGCAAGGCACACACGTCAACAAACAACTAGCCTGAGGAGCAGCCAGCAGGCAGAGAACTGGGGCCCGTTTCAAGGAGGTTTTGTTGAAACTCAGAGTTTGTTAACCCCGAAATGAGGAAAACTCAGAGTTTTCGGTTCCAGAAATAGAGGTAACTTAAACCCGTGAAAGTGGGGTAAGTTAAACCCGTTTCAAAAACAAAGGTCATCTAAACTCAGAGTCAGTTACTATGGCAACTTACTCTGTGAACCTAACCTGGTTGGGAGCAGGTTTTGTTCGGGAAACCCAGAGTTTCCTCCGGTCTCCGCCCCTTTTTAAAGTGAAAGGTGTTTAAATAGGCCTACCTCATTTAATCTTTCAGTACATTCATAGATTGCACATGTTTCCGTCACGCAGAGACCAAAATGGCATGTCCATT
>NW_018127926.1:1486608-1496824 GCF_001952655.1 Monopterus albus
ACTGTATGATTAAAATGTAAACGTACGCATTGACTCGGGCAGCTATTTTCCCCCAAGCTAACTCTCTCTCTTTCGCAGCTGCAGCAGTGTTGCTTTTTTTTTTTACGAAATATGGGCTCGTAGTCACTATATGCTTGTAGTAGCACATCCATTTCTGTTGGGGAAAAAACGCAGACCTATTTTTGCTTGGTCCTGTTGCCATGGTGACTCGTAACATCTTCACTCCATTGTCCAGGGCTTTTTATAGTCACGCTGCACACGCCTAACTCTGAGTAAACCTACTCAGAGTTGATTAAACCAACTCTTTTCAGCTGTTCTGAAACCGAAAATTCCAAGTTTTCCAACTCTGTGTAAGTCAACTCAGAGTTCAGGTTTGAACTCTGAGTTTGTTAAACCTCCTTCTTGAAACGAGCCCCTGGTTATTCTGGACGTTCTGGATGTGTGGAAGTCAAACAATCATTCTATTAATGTTTTTTTCCTAAAGATAATTAAGCTCTTTTCAAGATCTAGCTGGTGATTGCTGCTACAGTAGGTAAATTCCAAATCGGGGGCACTGAAAAGTCTCATTAATCCACCAAGAGCAACACAGAAAATAACATGCACACTATTACTTCTACACCTATGGTTCAGTATAGGTGACCCAGAGCCAGAAGCACCATATGTTTGCAAGGTCAATCTTAGCCTAGTTAAATATTTACAAGGTGGACATTTACACATCATTAAATTAAAAAGGTTGCACCACACAATCTAGTTCTTGCATAGGAATTAGTTATATCCTGTAAAAGCCACATGAAACTGCTGCATGGCTAACTGAACCAACTGACAACTGACCATTAACCAATATATAGCCAGTTTCTGTGTTCATATAAACATAACTTAAGTTTACTAAATCATTTGACCCCTACAACTGTTAATTTCTGCAATTATATTACAGCTTGCAGTGACTTCCTGTTTACATTGTTGATCACTCTTGATTCAATGCTACAGATACCTCTTATCAACCAATTTACATATTACTAAAGTCTTGAACTGACCTGAGAATTTAGCTGATGTTTTGAGTTGAGCCAGTACCAGGCAGTGGAAAAGGGGCTCTATGTTTCACAGGGCTCAGGTTTGAAACAAAGACCAAGTGCAGATGTAAGCAGTGAAGGCAGGGCAGCCAGTGGAAAAAAAAAAGATCCAGACACAAAAGGGGGCATATACTGTAGTCTGTTACATTAATCAGACAACACGTGCTTCCGTTAGCCCTAACAGATTATGCTTCACAACACAGGGATCAGCACAACATGGCACAACACAGTGAGCCAGGAGAGGCCAGAGGAGGTAACACTGGTTACCCACATGCTGACTATCTGTGCATGTGCAAGTTCAGTTTTTCTGCTGCTGTGCAATTTGTCGATGAACCTTCTTAACATTTATACTGCTTTTGGATTCTTCAATTTCAGTTTAAACGAGATGGAATGACGTTCTGCCTGACAGTCAATGCAGCGAAGCAAAATACAACCCCATTTAATCTTGAGCAAGAGAAAACAAGTGCTGTCGGCTTCAGTGTCTAACTTCCAAGTACATTATGTAAAGAAGCATCAGACACTTATGAATGAATAAAACAGAGAATCTCTGTTCCCTGATTTAAACCTGACATTTATAAAACAAGGGACGTTTCTTAAGTATTCTTCTGTAACAGTTTCCACAGTGGCTGGCATGGCATCTGTTATATAAAAAGCAGCAGTAACCTTACAATGACCTGTGGATTACAATGTAATATTGTCACTCTGTGTTACCCAGCCCCAGACAACGCCTGTGACAATACTGCACAATAATCCCTCCGCTGTCTCAGTCATTACTGTAGATCAGCATTCACGCGATGAACACCATCCCCCCCAGCTCTCTCTCTTCCCTAGAGTTAACAGACTGAAAAAGGGGCGGGAAAGGTGAGGGCAAAACAGGACAAACAGCCAAAGAGGAGGAAGAAGAAACTAGAAAGGGAGCAAGTCTGAAATACGCTGATTACAGAGAGCAGACAACATACAGTATGTGCTACCATTCTCCAGCGACCTCCTGAAGTATTATTGAGGAGAAGGACTAGGAAAAAAGGGAAAGGGGTGTTTGGTTTATATTGTTTTTTCAAGAAGGGGAGAACTGAGGCAACAAGAGAGGAAGACTGACACAGACAGAGAAAAAGGAGAGATGTGTAGCACAGTTTAGCTCACTGGGAGATGGGGTTTTTCGCCGCTCTCTTCTTTTTGTCTAAAACAGTGTTTCTCACGGGGTGGGTTGCGAGCATGTTCCAGGTGGGGCACGAGAGACATGGTGAAAAAAAATAAAATTGTTTTTGAGAGTGATATATTGTTGTGGATTCAAATGCTTAGGTAGTATCTAACATGGAGCTTTTGTTTTGAAATGCATGTGTGCGTGCGTGATATGCAGAGGCCTAACCTTGCCATGACAAGCCTTGATTGGCGGGTGGCAGTGTACACTCACTGAAGATAGGTCCATTGTTAAGAAGATGGCGAAGCGAAAATATGATTTGGACTATGTTAAGTATGGATTTACTTACATAGATGATAAAAATGGACATAAGCCTCAATGTGTGATATGCAGTGAAGTACTGGCACAAGAAAGTATGAAGCCGTCCA
This sequence comes from Monopterus albus, assembly GCF_001952655.1. Lineage (NCBI taxonomy): Eukaryota > Metazoa > Chordata > Actinopteri > Synbranchiformes > Synbranchidae > Monopterus > Monopterus albus. Next base: position 1,489,245 of record NW_018127926.1, read on the forward strand.
AGTTAAAACACCATTTAGAAACAAAACACGCTGCGTACAAAGACAAACTAGTCGAATACTTTCAAAGACTACTTTGGGATCTGAGGACCACCCAGAAGACACTGCTGTCCTTATGTTCCAAATCAGAGCAGGCACTACGGGCCTCATACCTCGTAGCTCAACATATAGCAAAGGCCAAGAAGCCACATACAATAGCAAGTCAAGTCAAGATTTTGATTTGCCATTTATGCATATACAGACAGTCTAGGCATATAGGAGTTCTTGTGCAGCTCCTCTTTGGAGTCAGGTAAGAAGTCAAAAGCCAGAAAGAACACTTAGTCTTAAAACAAAAAAAGTTACATAAGGGTGACAAAGCATTAAAACCGCAATACACAAAAATAGAGTAATAGTATTTCCCTCAGTGAACTTCAGACATCACACTTATTAATTCACATGGTGGAGTTGGATATGTCATTACGCTTGGTGAGGCAGTGAGGGGTTATAACATAGTAAAACTAAAACAAAACTAAACTAAAACATAGCAGAGGAACTCATCTTACCTTCGGCCCTGGACATAGTCAGAGAGGTATTAGGCCAGTTAGCAGCGGACAAGTTGAAGACCATACCGCTATCTAATGACACCATAATGTGGCGCATTGAAGACATGTCAGCCAATATAAAACAGACCTCAGCGCGGATTCAGGCCAGCGTTTTTACTATCAGATGCAGCTGTCATCATTTGTGTCTGATTTTGGTGGAAGAAAAAGAAAGAGCTCACCATCAACCAAACCAGACTTGTTTTGTGATAAGTGCTTCAGTCTTATAACTTTCAGTCTTATAACCTCTCCTGAGAGGTTTCCAAAAGAATACATCTAAGCTTTCTCCACTCTGCTGCCATGCTGCCAATGCAATACTGTTTTGTTCTTAGAAGAGATGATTTACAAATTTCTGTCTGTTTTATGAAGAAAGAGACTGAACATTTTCTATTGAATGAGACCAATTTACTCAAGTGACTGCAGAATGCTTGCTAAAAGTGCAAGACAGGACAATAAAACAGTACCCCAGTGGCAGAAGAAGGCTAATGTGCGCACACACACACACACACACACACACACACACACAAAGGTCATAGTCATAACATAGGTATGGTCCAATGTATCTGTGCATAATTTATAATGTTCTTTTTCCACCAAGTGACTTGATCTACTCCAAAACATACACAAACAGCAGAACATGTTCACACATGTATGTCTGTACATGCACTGGCATGAGCAGATGATGATTTACATTACACAGACCCTTGTTGCCACATATGCAGCATAATTGTGTACTTGACCTGGTCCCTATAAACTCATCTTCCCCATCATAAATGCATGCCCATCCCCAAACCTTACAAGTTTTTCCATATCATAACATTTTATGAAACCACTAGGCTTAGTACACAAGAGCTGTTTCAACTGACACAGGCCTCATAAGCCAATGTAATGTAACCACAAAGCGTATTTTACCCTTCAACTTGATTTTTTTCCATTTCATGCACATAACTACAGTGTGTCAGGCTCTGGCAGCTGCTAAAAGCAACTGATCTAAATTCAGTGGAGGAGTGAAGCCACTGCTGCTGCTCTACTAATCTTTTGTTCATGCAGACTGCGGAGAGACTGTGTAACCTTAACCCTAAAATCAAGTTTTTGAAGTGAACACCGGAGGGTAAATCCCAGTTCCCTTAATTGCATCCATATTTCCCCCACTCCTATCTTTTCCTTGTGCCTTAGTCCCTAAGATGCAGCCAAAAGATGCAAGGCAAAAAACAAAGGGAGAGAGGATGTGAGGAGACATCCTATCCTGTGATCTTTCATCTGAACCGTCCAATCACCAGCTGATTTCTGAAAAAGGGGTGTTAGACTTCTGTTAGGATGGTCTTATGTATCCTCATTCATGGATCCTCCAGACAACCTCCTCACTCCTCAGAGCAGGAATAAGAGCATTGGGACATCCTTCAAGATGGAAGACCAAAACTACCTGAGCATCAAATAAGGAAATTGGAATTTATCATGGCTCTCTCATTACAGAAATGTCTTTTCTCAAGGTCTAAAACTAAAATTGGACTTTGAAAAGAACACAGACGCACAGTGTTTGAACATACAATTTTACCTATAGTTTTCACTTTTCCACCAAGCCAGGGCGCCAAACTAGCCAGTACTACAGGTCCTTCTCTAACACATCCTGCGTCTCCGCTCTGAAAGAGAGAGTTAGAGAGGTGGAAAAAGGAGGAGGACAAGGTACCATGTTCCTGAGACTGGAGTAGAGATGGCAGCCTCAGGCTGAAACACGCTATAATGTAAATACACTGGCTCAGTTATAAATTAAACTAGAGGCAGACAGTAGTGAATACATGCCATGGCATGCAGTGTGTGTGTATGCATGCAGATGGAGGGGAGTAGGTAAACATGTCCTTTTCTAAGGACCAATGTTATGTCTATATCCTCCTGTTGTGTTGGTAATATGAATGGTGTTATGAAAGGAAACAGAAATGGTTTAATAGCATGAAGTAGGGAGCAAAGTGTATTTGTATGCTTGCATGTGTGTATCTCTACGTGTGGCAGAAAGTGTCTTCATTTTTTTTTTATCTTTCCAGTGCAATTTCCCAGATTGGGATTAATAAAGTATTTCTATCTATCTATCTATCTATCTATCTATTATTCTCTTCCTTGACTGTCTCAGAAGACAACAAAATAGAATATACTGTATTTCACTTATTTCTCTTGCACAGTGGGATGTCCCCCTTTCTCTATCCCATATTCTCTGTCCACTCATTCTCTAATTATCACTAAAGTGAACATCTTGTACTGTTACACTGCATTTCGGAGCTCTTCACAGACCACAACATTTGAGAAGTTATTAAGGAGTATTGCCCCTATTGCCTCTGACTTTCTCTATTTGTTTGTCTTGCTTCTTCTTTCTGGCTCTTTTTCCTTGTGCTTCCCTTTCTCTTGGAAGTGAACGTCTTGTCCCGTTACACTATGTGCTTGACCTCTTCGCATACTGTGACACTTGAGAAGTGAATAGGCAGTATCAGCACCTCATGGAGAACATGAGGTGCTCGGCAGCTATGTAAAAAACACTGTGGTGTGCTCTGCTCTGTGCTGCACTGAAAACAACTAATCCTCCAGCCACATTTGGACCGGAACACTGTGCATAGAACTTGGGAGCTCATCTAAGTTAAAATGTCACTTTGACAACTTGGAGAAAAATCCTGCCAATAGGTGGGTTTCCAAGAAACGTCATCAACAAGATGCGTGAGCTTCACGGGGGTAGAAAACAAAGTGGACTGAATGGGACTCTATGTGGAAAGTAATATGACAAAGACTTATTGTGCAGTAAATTGTTCAGATTGTTCGAAGGATGGCTGAAAAATGTCGACATCCCAATAGGAAAACATGCCTTACCAACAGAGAAAGGGAAAATAGTGGCTTAAGCGATAAAAAGAGATAGGGCCCTTCTGGGCTCAGTGGCGATGAGAGGAGGCCAGCTCAGCTTCACAGGAACTGGATGAGACGTTGTGCAGTGGTCCATTCATTTCAGTTGACCTGACTGGTCTTTGTACTGGACTCACTGGGAGCTGTGGTCCTGAACCCTCTATGCTGCTCCTCTCTGTTGTCTATACAGTTACTGCTGCTAGATGCAGCTACAGACCTGGATGAACTCACTGACACTGTGACATCATACATCAGCTTTTATGAGCACGTGTGTGTGACCAAGACCTTCTGCCCATACAACAATAATAATCCCTGGTTCACAGTAAAACTCAAGCAGCTTTGTTGTGCCAGAGAGGAGGCCTACAGAGGTGTAAACAGGATCCTGTACAGTAGAGTTGTTTTTGGCGGCCTGTTTTAATTTTAGTTTTAGTCTAGTCTTTGTGTGAAGCTGTCATTTTAGTTTTTATTAGTTTTAGTCACATTCATACTCTTTTTAGTCTAGTCTAGTTTTAGCCTACAGACAGGAAGTTGATCAACTGGCCCTCTGGTGTGGTTGCAACGACCTGGAGCTGAACATGCTCAAAACAGTAGAGATGACAGTGGACTTCAGGAGGAGCCCCTCCACCCTACCTCACCCCACCCCACCCCACCACCACCATATGCAGCAGCACTGTATCACTAGTAGAGTCCTTCAAGTTCCTGGGCTCCACTATTTCCCAGGACCTGCAGTGGATGTCCAATATCAACACCATCACCAAGAAGGCACAGCAGAGGATGTACTTCCTGTACCACATCAGGAAGTACATCCTCCTGTCCCAGGAGCTGCTGATATAGTTCTACAGGGGAATCATCAACTCTGCTCTCTGCTCTTCCATCGCTGTCTGGTTTGGCTCAGCAATCAAACAGGACAGGAACAGACTCCAGCAGACAGTTAAGACTGCAGAAAGAATCATGGGTGCCAGCCTGACCTCCATGGAAGACCTGTACACGGGCAGAGATGATTTCTGCAGGCCTCTCTCACCCTGGACACAGACTGTTTGAACAGCGTTGTAAGAATTTCATTGTACAGGGAAACACGTTTCCTAACTGTGCATATGACAAAATAAACACTTTGAACTTTGAACTTGAACTTGTCAACAGCCTCCATAAAAACACACAGAAAATGTATTCATATCTCTTTTCCGCAATTTACGACACAGTGGAAAAACGTAGCTAATACTAGTGTCTTTATCTAGCAATCCAATTAGTAGAGTTGTCACCCACCCCTTATAACACAGGATCAGACGGTTTTGAAAAATGAAATGCTGTCGTATTCAGTCAATACGGGATGCTACTTGACCATTTCTATCTCACTTTAAACGAACATTAAAGTTAAAAACCCTACAAGCCATGGCAGAAATGCTTGGTTTGATACAAGGCATATCCCTGCTAAAACACAGCAGAATCATTGTCACCTGAGACTGAGATCACACAGAGATCTAAATCACGCTCACAAAACATGCAGGCCTAGTACAAGTGCGTGTTTTCATGTGTCTACAACCCTGTAGCTGTACCCCTGTGTACAGACACTATAAACACACTGTCAGCATGAGGGTTCAGTGCGAATATGTGTGTTTCTTCACCTAAGCGTGTGAGTCAGTGGGACGTATTTTGTGTGTGTGTAACCACAGTGCTCTCCTTCTCAGCAGCCCACCATTAAACACTGGTGCCAGCCCTCTCACAGCACACCAGGATTAACAGCACTTAAATGGGCCTGTTAGTACACCACCTCCTCTTAGCTTCCCACACCGACTAGTGCACACAGTGCTGCCCACAGCTTTGCACTGGCAAGATACTGCTTCTGTTGCTTTTTGTTCTCCTCTTGCCACCAGCCATCCAGTCCTCCTCCAGTAAATGGTGCTGAAGAGTACTCAGTGGGGGGCTAAGCCCAGAACATCCTCTATTTTACAGACCTATTGGAATCTGAGTGGATGACAGAGGGAGGAAAAGAGGGAGGGCGGTATATCCTGAAAATGAACCAGATGGGCTATGATCTCTCCCTGCCTCTCTCATTTTTTGTTACTGTCTCTCTTTCTATGTTTCATTAACCCTGTGTTTGGTTATCAGGTCCCTTGTGACAAATCATAAACAGAAGCACTCAAATGGATGAACACACCAGACAGGGATGGATGCCCACTATAGAAATCAATAAACAAAATGGATTCCCATTAGAGTCTGTTGGCCATGGCACAGCAGGCATAAATAGTTGGACAAATGGATTGATTGATGGTGGATGCATGGATAGATGGTACTGTTCATGCTTCGGTGTGTTTGTGGTGGACTTTCATGGAAGGCTGGGGGGATTTTTTTACATGGGCATGTAATGGTCACCCTCACATAATGCCAGGGGGTATATTGTTCACAGTCAATTACTGGCCTCAATGAGAAATGATTAGGGAGAAACAGACATAAGAACTGAGAAAGACAGGAAGGTAGGTCTGAGGGACTGTGGTATTGCAGTGTGGTGATGGTTTGATAAACTTCAGAGAAAAAGAGCAGAGGCACTACATCAGTTGGATTTGGCTTGGGGGCAATTAATGATCAACTATGATGCATTACAATGTCATATAGGGAAAAAAGAAACATTTTTACAAGTTGCAAAAAAGTGGGGTGGAAATACAGGTTAGCTGGGTTTCTAATGAATTAGAATTTAACTTTGCTCAAGACCAAGGTAAAAAACATCAAGAACAAGGTAAAAAACACTCCACCTTGTTTTTGGACAGTGTTTTGAAAAAAAATAGTTGATACACTACTGTATGTGCTTCCCGTGTAAGAGGGAAAACAAGAGATACAGTAGTCTCTGCTAATTTATATTCATACCATAAGGCATATAATTGCCACCTGACACTGAAAACGATATCAAGCATCAAACCACCATTGCCATGTTTTCCAGCATGTTTTACCTTAAAACAGATGGAAGATTAAAAGAGGAATCACTGTCTTAATTCTTATTGAAATTCTCTGAATTACTGTCACATATGGAGAAACAGAAAAACATATCAGGATGTAACATGTGTAACAGATTTCATAACAGCATATGTTGGGTCAATATTGTTGTTGTTCATTAACATGTTAACATAAAAGGTAATATATAGAGTATAATCCAAACCCAACGCTTTAATACTAGTTCTCGTCAAAGCGGAGGCTTGGTGTTATATATAACATCAAATACAAAATCCACAAGGCACCTGTGATTTGTGAATCATTACCTTTTTTATCTCTTCAGGCAGTGGGTAGACTGGGGGACAGTGAAGAACCATGTTCATTTCCTCTTCCTGCTCTTCCCCCATAGATCTATCCTTGTCTCCTGGTAACAAGCAGAGGATGAGCAGAATTAGCTATACTGGAAGCGGTATCTGTACTGTGTGTTATAACTTTTTATTTGGCACAGCATCTAGGTCTGCAACTAATTTTCAATATTGATTAATCCATCAATTTATTTTTGCAATGAACAGAATAATCATTTATTCTATACAAAGTCAGAAAATAGTAAAACTTCTTTCACACCTAGGAGACTGGCAAATGTACTGTTTGACCAACAGCACAAAAATAATCTATTTACAATGCTATTAAATAAAAACAAGCTGCAAATCCTAGTACTACATGTTTGGCATTATAGCTTTAAGCTATTATCAAATATGTTAATTCTGCTGATAAAGTAGTTGAGCTATTGACTCATTTTTGGCAATACAACAAACATATGTACAAATATTAGCCTCAGCTTTTAAGAGGAAAATGCAAAATACCGAGCACATTGTTTTTTGTTTTGGAGGTGTTATTTATGTATTAATGACTGGTTTGTGATCTGAAATGTTAAGTTCTGTCTCCGTGTTTTCTCTTTTCCTTCTTTTAATTTCCACATTCCATCTCCTTCAACTTAAAACACAACAGTCAATAGCAGCACACAAAAAAATGTGAGTAGAACAAAGCAAAACCTACTAATTATTCAAAAAATAAAACTGATATCTTTGTGTTTCTACAGTCATTTATTTTCTACACCCTTTACAGGGTACTCATTGAAATACTTGGAAATTCAAAATTTCAACCATAGACCATTATTGGAGGATATGTGTGTGTGTATATATA
>NW_018127926.1:1497044-1539780 GCF_001952655.1 Monopterus albus
TTTATTAAACATAAAAATGTGCAGAAATGCACAATTTCTTATTTGCCACAAATATTCATAGCCATTTAGGATGCCTACAGAAGTTACCAAAAGTGGTTATTTGCCCGATAAAGGGTTAAGACATTGTAATATACCCAACAGTGGCCAGGAAACTACTGTTTTCAGGATAAAAGTGGGCAGCACTTTCAAACCAATGAAAAGCACTTAGGCTCTGAGGTTAATGTAAAGTTAAATCGTTTAGTGTAATATACAGCATTTTATGTCCACATCCATTTTCCATACACTTTATTCAATAGATTAGTCCGTCAAGCTTATACACTGTAGATTATAACACTTCTCAGAGGAGGGTATAGCTACATTATCCTCTCCTCTACTACACAACAACACAAGGTTTAATAAGGACTGAGAACTTCCCTCAAAATAAAGTTCTAATAACTCCTTTTGCTTATGTTGCTGTTAATTAATGATAAAGATCACAGTTTAATTGTTTAAAATGTTCTACAGTGTAATAGTGGCCTGTAAGGTACAGTCAATAATGTGGGTGTGGGTGCAGGAGGTTGTGTGAGGAGAACAGTAATGCAAGCCCTACCCCAGCCTCTGCTTGTGTATGTGTGTGTGCATGCTTTCAGGACATTTATCTATTACCTCATCATTAGTGAGGGGAAAGCATCACACCATCTCAACACTTGACCTCAGATAAAATACCTCTGGGTAAGTTAGGATCACAGGTCACTGTTATCAGATGATCCCTTGTGCACGGCTGCACGGCAGACATTAAATGCTCTAGCATACCACTGGAGTGAAACTAAGTGAGAGGACACACAAGCAAATGTACAGAACAAACACACAATGGTTTGACCACAATGTAGACAAATGCAAATCCAACTATATACACTCTAAAAACAGACAGCTTAACACAAAACACAGACAAAAACATTTAATCACTAGCAAGTAAACAAGCACATGTAGTCCCTCTGTCTCTTTCATACTCGCAAACAAAAACCCTGCCCAATCAAAGAGCAGGCTTCGTGCTCACGCACACTATTAACCTGCCAGCCCCCTACTGACTCTAGGTTCTGCATTTAAAACACAGTAGAGTTCATCAATCCCTGACTCACACAACACAGATAAATTAGTAGCACCCTGTGACAGTATTAAGCAGGCCTATCCTTTTAGACAGACACAAATGTAAAGGGGCTATTTCACATGACAACTATTCCCCTGTGACATGTGGTCCATTTTAACCCTGACTGAACTATTAATTAGTCTAATGTGAGAGGCAAGCTGTTCATAATCTATTCTGCATGGACATACATGGACAACATACACAGATAAACTCATGAGGGCCCAAAGTTTGGCAAGTGTACAAAGATAAGCACAGAGGGTAAAAGTCATCTGAAGGAAAGAGCCAAGATGAAGAAATGTCCCTAACACATCTCATGCAGACAGAAGTTGAACTAATTTAACTTTAGTGATCTGTAAAGATAATTGTTTGATTAAGGAGCTCAGCTGCATGACATTTTGGCCTTCTTCCTGCCAAAACAGTAGTAGGCAGAAAATAGTTCACTCACAAACCCTACAGACAAACGCATTAATAAGGACGCGGTTACACTGTGAATTCCTATATTAGCTTACTTGCAATGTGTGTCATAAATTCAGTTTTGTCTGGATGTACGCATAGTAAACATTTACCTATTATACATTCTAGATTACTTAAGGTCATTGTTTATTGAATAAGGAACGGGCTTTGTATAGAAAAAAAGGCAAAACGTTTTATGAACCGAAAACCATCTGACTCCAAAACTGTCTCAGATAACGTAAGCGGCTCTGTATACAAATCAGTGGGCTCTCTCACCCAACCTATCATTTAAGTACCACTGCGGCTTATTGACCTCTAATGAGTAGAACAAACTTTTACCTACCCATTGTCAACACTCTGTTGCGAAATGAAGGCGAAATAATAACAAAATACGTTCGAACTATCTTTGACAGTACTTTTTTCTGGAGTAAGCCATGCTTTAGCTGTTGCTATGGCTACGACGTAGCATTGCACGTTTTCACGCAGCGAAAGGCGTCCGAGCGAGCACCGGATGTTACCTTTCCGTCAAAATAAAAACACAATATATAATCGAATATTTGGGATTATTACCACTAGTGGAATATAACCGAGTACGTCTTCTCAAGTATTGTTCGGAAGTAGAATTTAGTAATTTAGGTGAATATTGTCATTTCATGCTACCTACCTCTACTACACTGACTTTCAGAAGAAAACATACATATAGTTACTATTTTTTATTAGAAAGTCACTTTCGGCTTTTCTCGTTTAGAGGTCGCCACAGCGAATCGTCACACTGACGACTCGCATGTTGACATTTGGCACGTGTGTTAGGTATTTTTAGTCAGATAGATATTGGATAGATACTTTATGTATTAGAAATGTTTAGTGGAGATAGGATGGCTAGTTAGACTGTTAAATGCTTAGTCATGCTTATGAGTTTCTACAGGGTGCATCTAGTCAAGGATAACTAGAGAGAAAAGTTGATGACTGTCAGCAGACAGGATGTTTAATATTATTATTATGACGTGTAGAACTGTAGCCTTAGCCATAATATTTTCTTATGTTTAATATCACGACATGTTACTAGAGGTCGTGTGAGAATGTTTTTAGCTACACACCACTTAATCAACAGACACGAACACACACATTGATTTGCTTCATGTTTTGACTACTGCTATGACCAGCTGCAAAGCTGGCACCAGAGACGTCGCGGTTGACGTTTCTGTGTATTATGGGACTAGCCCAACCGAAGAGATATAATGTACAGGCCTGTTGGGTTCGTGAGTCTTTCATCTTTCATCTGCCTGCGTGCAGGTTGGAGGTGCAAGATGCCTGAGTGTGTGATTCGAACCCGGGCCAGAGCGCTGCGCCTTCACCACTAGCCTACCAGGGAGGCTAGTTACTATTTTTATTGTACTAATAATTCACTACACAACTGTACACAACAGTATATAACATTAGTTGAAAATGATCCTACCTTGAGCTGCTACAATAAATAATTCAGTTTAATGATAACACAATAATTCAATATTTATTAATATAACCCTGACAGGGGCATTTCTCCTGCATAATCAGCACTTTTGATTTCATGACCTTTTTCTAGTACTGCAGCGCTTTACAGTTTGGTGTTGCTATTTTTGCACTTCTGCCACCAGTGATTATGTTTATGCACTAACCAACACAGTTCTAGCAATAACATATAATTGTATTTTCATTAATTATTTAGTTATAAGAAATTCAAATAAACTAATACAAACAAAATGAACATGTCCTAATTAGAAGAAAAAAAGTCATTTGGTAAAATATTCACACAGTCATCTTAACCCTGGAGCTTCTTTATATCTCATCAAGTTAAACACCCTAGGTGTTAGGGGATGAAAACTTCACTTGGTAATGCATGTCACCGCAATTTTATGCTATCACAGCTAATGCCAGGCCAGTAACATCCCTGTGGCTATGAATGAGGTAGGGTGTGTTATTACGATACAGGAAGATGAAAGTGAGACTCATCCTCTTGTGTATCTTTATACATTCATAAAGTACTGTAAGGCAAACAGCTAGTAAGGATTCAAGATGTCAGAGGCTTCCCAGCATACCCTCCCAGGAAAAAAAACACTCACAAAACTGCCAAGAATACAAATAGAATTAGTTTAGTGGGTTTACCTTTAAAATAAGCACAGAATAATTAAACTATAATTAGGCAGACAGACAAAGCCTTGAAATTGCTTTGAGTTTTACCTGCTTGTAATGTAGGATCACACTACAGGTCACACTATATGCTCTGTGTGGGTTGTGTGTGTTTAATTCATTGCCCCAGAAGTAACATGAAAAAATGTCTGGCCATTACAGAACCAATCATTTTGTAGTAAAGACTGTTATAATATCTTGAGACAAAAATTTTTGCTTTGTAAATTATAAAATTGTTCTCATTTTTCTGTGGCCAAATCAACCCTTTGCCTGAATATCACTTACCTAACAGAGAGTACGAGGGAGAAAGAGCTCTTGGGTATGATTTCATCTGGGTTGCATATTGTGCTATTTATGGACCAGTCAATGAATCATGCAGACTCACTCGCTCTGCTGCAAATTGTACTCGCCCCCTCAAGTCTAGCTTATCCTTTGTGCTTGTTTATCTACATCCACAGCTGAAAAAAAAAAACTTGGTGATCGTGACAAGTGGAAAAAAAAAACCTGTACTCAGGCAGAGACAATAATCAAACTGCACCCTACTGAGCCAAATAGGGAAGACAGCTCTCTCTCTCTGTATCACCCCCTTACTCGTTATGTCTCACTCCCTCTTACCCTCTTTGAAATCAGTCTTATCCTCAGATATTGTGGCAATGGAATAAAAAGTAGGAGTTGATACTATACTGCATATTAGGCAGGATCATATACACAACAGTATATCTGGATAACAATTGTAAATCAATATGTCATGTATTTCACTCCAGTGTGATAACTGAACCAAGGCAGGTTAATAATTGATGCTGGAAACAAAAAAGCTAATGATTTCATGATGTCATAATTACTCATGGAGCCACCAGATTGAATTTTGGGTGGTCACTGTGACAAAAGCAAATCAACCTAATTTGGAAAGGTGGATCCACTGTTTTCAGGGAATTGAGTCTGCAGAGATGGGGAGCTTGACATCTACTGAGTCTGTTTCTGGCACGCTATGCTGTCTGGGCAAGTGTATAACGAAGCATACTGAGTGTGTACTTGCTTGCATGTGCATGAGAGAAGGGGGTGGGGAAGTTGAAGGAGGGGAAGGGGCATGCGCATGCATGGAGCCTAGGATGTATGCACTAAACTCATCCCACCACTGCTTTCACCATGATCCTCGAATGTGAGCAGCTTTTCTTGCTACTTCTTTGGGTAACATTAAATGGTGCATGCAATGCTCTACTGTACAGTACCAATGGTGGAAGAAGTACCCAGATTGTTTACTTAAGTATAAGTAGCTATATAAAAGTACTCGGTTACAAGTAATTTAAATGCATTCAAAATGTTACTTGAAACTACAAAAGTATCACCATCTAAAATATACTTAAAGTACAAAAAGTAAAAGTATTCCTTATGCAGAATGACACATTTCACAATGTTTATCAGATCATTGGATTATAATTATTGATGTGTTATTGTGTGCTGCAGCTGGTAAAGGTGGGGATAATTTTAACCACCTTAAGTGCTTATAATGTGAAGTACTTTACATACTGCTGGGTAGCTTATGAATTTCCCACCCAGAATCAATAAAGTTGTATAATTATACTGTATTTTGTTTGATTATTATTATTCTGCAACTAAAATTATCAAGTGTAGCCAATAAAATGGACAAAAACTTTCTTTAAAATATTGTGAAGTCAAAGTCCAATTCACTTCAGTTCATTTCAGTTTTATTTGTATAGCGCCAAATCACAACAAAAATCATCTCAGGGCACTTTATGGTCTAGACACTATTATTATTATTATTATTATAGAGGAAAAACCCACCAAATATAATACTTGAGTAATGATGAAACTTCTCTTCAGGTGTCAGCTGAATCTAATGGGTATAACTGCAAAACACAGGCTGGCACAGAACAGACCAAAACAAGCACAGGCTGTTGTTTTGGCTGTTAACATGGCTGCTTTGTTCATATTGGTCTTCTTTTAGCATGTCGCACAACACTGGCCATTGTTTATTTTAGACATAAATGTTTCCATCTATCTAACCAACAACTTCATTATGTCTGTCTCTGTGTTCAGGTTTATTTGTTCATCGGTCTGTCTTTTGTCCTTCAGTCTGTCCTTCTGCCTGCCTAATGATTTTCCTGTCCACCCGTCTCTCCCTGCTTGAATCTCTACATGGCTCTCTGCCTGTCTGTCTCTCTGTCTTTTTGCTTATCTGCAGGACTATTAAATGTGTGCGTGTGAGTGAATGTGCATGTGTGTGCTGAATGGATTTGCATGAGAGCCAGTGGGGGTGACCACGCTCTCTCACGCCAAGGCTTCTGTTGAACAAATAGGACTAGTCGGATGTCGTGACAGCACTCACATCAGTTTAAATAAGAGTGCTGTGCTGCAGACGTGTGTGTGCATCTGTATGTGAGTGTGTGTGTGAGTGTGTGTGTGTGTTTAAACAAGCAGCCAGCCATGCATTTAGATAGAAAAGCTTTGGGAGGCTTTGTGTGTGTGCGTGTTTGTATGCAGGACTGTGTGTTTCAACCAATGAGCATGCAATATTTTGTGAGGTCTGAGGTTTTGCAAAGAGGAAGAGAGCAATATTAACAATTTAATGAGCTCAGTGGGGTTCACATACACTAACACACATGCCAAATGCTCCACAGAGGTCCTCTGAAAAGGAACAGGTTTGTCCTGTAAGGCCAAACTGCCTTTTAAATAAATGAAATCATCACGGGGTTAAATAGAGTTCACTTCGACATACATCACTGCAATATAAATGAGTCCCAACTGTAGTTATGAATTAAAACACTTCATTCTAATCATAATGCCTGGGGATATAAATAGATGTGTTGTTTTCGCAGGTGCAGTCAGGAGCTGCAAAATGTTAGAGCTAATTAAGTTAATTATTTTTAGATTGTTTACCTAAACAAGGTTCAGTGTTCTTGCATCCTTATCTACATGTTCTCGTTCTGTCATATAAACGTACTTTTCATGCCCATGCTTGTGCCACATACTGTAGCTACTGCACATTTTCATATGAATATAAAACCTTAACACGCCCGCTGCTTTCATTTAAGACACAACTGAAAGGCACACACAAGACAAAGTACGAAAGACAACATGCTTTAGAATGTTTTGTGTGTCAGGTGATTGACAGTATGCAGAATGTAACACGATGCACATGAAAATACTTTAATCTACCACAGTTAAGAATAATAAAACTAAATAAAACTAGCATAGCCAAATGAAAGTTTACTGTATATTCAATGTGACGGATTATCTACCTGAGGTTATTCAAGTCTGTGGGTTTTCTTAATACTGTACAACAATAATGAACCCTTCTGTGTCCAACCATGTGTTCACAATATTATACTATGAGGGTGTCATCAATGTTGGTTTGTTTACTGTGCAACAGAAGGAAATGTGCCATACAAATATGTATGGAAAAACCAGACAAACATTTTATGTGTACACAAATAATTCTTATGGTTTTGCAGAAGGAGTGGTTTAAGGGTGTCCTGCATGAAAACAATGATGGTGGAAACTGCTTGTTCAGCTGTTCAGCATTAAAGAAATCCATGGTCATTTTTTTTGTATGACAGTTTGATGATACGTTCCTACTACTGTGCGGTGTGGAGTGACAAAACTGGCAAAAGAAAAAAGCTACACAGCACAATAATTCAAGTCACATTTTTTTCATAAAGATGTGGTTTGAAAGGATATTTCAAGCTTAATACAACTTTGATAGTTTGAGCCATTTATGATAACACTGTATTCACCCAAGCAGTGGCCGAAATGTGAGAACACACGAAGATATGGTGGAACAGTATGTTTAAGGTTCAAAGGCAGATCTGTCTCTTAGTACCTGCTATGTATCCCTGTCACCATACTTCACATCCAAAGAGCAAAAAATACTTTTAGACAGCTCCACGGCCAATTAAAAAAAGTTAAATTCTAAATCCCACAGCTATTGAAAAACTGCACAAACCAAAACATGGCTGACTCTCATCACCCACCCTTTCGTGTCAGTGTTGATGGTTCCTTCCTCACTTCCTTGCTTTGTTACTCCTTGAGTAAGGAGTTGGTTCAGCCCTTTGGAGGGGTGTGTGTCTTAATTAAAATCACTCTGAACAAAAACACAAGCAGAGAGTTTATTAGCATTGGGATCTGTTTACAAGGATTATGGGTGTCTGCTTATGTACAACATTTGTTTAATTTTACTACTCATATTGTTTTGTCTGTTGTTGACTCTGGTGAGGCTGCGAAAACATTCAGGTGTAGCATTTCTTTAATACAGTAAGGAAAAGCAAAAAATGGGAGGTGAAAAATACAAATTGCTACTGTATTTGCCATTCTATATCTGCTTATCAATCCTTCATAGTTAACATCTGGCAAAGTATTCTTTAATTCATCCCAGACTACGATCCAAAATCAAATTATAACCCTTTGGTCATCAAATCCAACAGTGGAAGCTGAACTTGACAGTGTCAGACTGATCTTTTGCATGGCTAAGCAAGGTGTCTGCATTAGAGCTGTCCAAAATCAATTTCCCTCTTCGTTATGCTTGCTGCATATCGCAGTTAATTAACACATACGGCTAGGCACGCATAAGAAAAGAGCTGACATTGCAAATGCTGCCTTTCTCACACACACACACACACAAAACCCCTTAAGACAGCCATGAATGCCTTCCCTGTAGCAGAAAGTGCACATTAATACATCTTTAAAACCTGATACTTCATCACTCCCTCTCTCAGCTCCCCTTCTCATAATTGTTTGCTATATTGGCTGTGGTGTTATTGGCTCCATTTGAATCCCCAGCTAATTAGGCATTTGTGTTGAATTCCTCTCGATTTTGCCTAGTTGTTACTTTTCCCACATTTGCATGTGAAGCACAGGCACACCCAGCCATTAAAAGTATCTCAGGGCTCTTGGGGACAATGACACATGAATGATACATGAGAAGGAGAGACAGCGAGAAAGAGAGATGAGGGGTTATCAAAGCCATGTTCTTTAGAGGTTGAGAGGAGGCGTAACATAATGATAAATGTGTTGTCCTTTTGAATAGAAAATACTATTCTACAAAAACATTCACACAACCACAGAAATTTCACACCATCAATATAATTTCACTATGAATTCTATTTGAGGGTTTTTTTTGGTCTAATGTTGGACACACTGCATCTAATACACCATTTCCATTTTCCTGAACTCTGTGTTAAAGGAAAACTAAAGATATGACGTATAAATAAAACTCGTGGCAACTTTAGATTCCCACTCACCAGCTGAAGTCGTGAAAGGTTCCCCAGATTCAGCCTACAAACAATCACTCACGCTGCAAACACAACTACAACGTATTCACCACACGCCTGAGCATGTGTACAGACAACAAACCACACACTTCGTAAGGCTCCCATGTTGCCTTGACAACCTGCTACTGTTTCCCGTTTATTTTGCCCTTGGAACTGAGAGCAGACTCACACCAACGCAGGAGCAGAAATCGGAACTGAGGGCGGACAGAGAGGAGCCCAGGCTTTTTATCTCGATTGAACAACACCCACGGCTCTCCCACCTGTTCTCACCTGTCAAGCAGCAAATGTAGGCTGATAGTCCTGGTATGTCTACAGAGGTGGAAGAGAGAAAATGTGTCTCATCTGTGAACTATGTGTTCTTGGGAAGTGGTTGAACTGCTAAACTGTAGGCAACATGAAGTCCAGATTTGAAATCAACTTTGGCATCTAACTTTGGCTTAAAATAAAAATGGGACCCTATAAATGACTAGTTCAACATTTTGGGAAAATTACTCACTCATTTTATGCCGAGCTTTAAAAGAGACGACATAACACTGTCATATGTCTGGGAAATGTAAAAATACAATAACTGTAAATAACAGTCACACTCAATGACAAGAAATCCTTCTACAAGAAGCCATCTTCTTGCAGTATGAAGTGATTTCTTGTCATTGAGTGTGATCATAATTTACAATTACTGGCTCATACAACTGGTATAATGATTCAATTGTTCCTGTGTTGGGTTGGAATCTATACATAAATGTAAGAATGCAGCCAGCAGCTATAGCCCCAGCTTATGGCTCTCATGTATTACATACGCTTTGCTGGCTTTAGTCATATATTTATCAGACAGACCTGAGAGTGGTATTAATAAATCTTCTCATCAAACTCTCAGCAAGAACGCAAATAAGCTCACTTCCGAAAATGTTGAACTACTGCATTAAGACTTAACTAGGTATCCACATTAGCATGTACAATACACCTCAAAATAACAAAAGCAAATTATCATCAGTAGCTGTAGTAACAATAAAGTTTTAATGTTCACTGTCACAATGTACACACTATATTTCAGACTCTCGGCAGGCTATAAAGCTGTGCAGCGATGTAAATGTAAATCCCGCTGCTTTCTGTTGTCACCACAGTCTCCAACTTACCAAGCAGCTGTGTTTGGCAGTAAACATCAGTTGGCTAGCAAGTACAAATACTAAGTCTGTGAAAACTAGCTAAAACACCCAGCATCCCCTCTCAACAGAGATGCAGAGATTTTGAAAGAGAGCTGAAGCACAGCACAACAGAGCAGAGAAGGTAAACCTGCCCCCAGTGAATACAAGGATCTGCTCCTCGAGGTCTGGTGTTTCTCTCTCTCCATCTCCCTTGATTAGGGTGTGTGTAGGATATTAACCAGTGTACCAGACATTATGGCTTTTCAGCCCCCAATATCCTGTAACCCCCACCTCACCTCCCCATCACCCAGCACCATGTCAAACTGCGGTGTGTATGTGCACACACATCCGTGCAGTTCTATCAAGCGGAACACTGTGAAAACAATATCAAATGACTAGGGACCACAATTCCCCTAGACCTTGTTACCAAGGTTACAAGAAAAAAGAAATAACAACAAACATTTACTAAACCCACTACAGATAAATGTCAGATCCAGGCTGTCAGTGCATAGCTGACATTTCTTTGCAAGTTACAGTGATGGCCTTTTGCTTTCAGCTAATACTCAAAGTCCTATAAACAGTTGAAATATATTTGTGAAAATATACACATTTGAGAAGCTGGGACCATTTTTATAATCAGTGAATCATTATAGCTACAGATGATATCAATGATCAAGCCTGTAACTTCTCAATTACTGAAAAAGCTTTATTATAGTGATCAATGTTTAAATGTGCAGAAGGCATCATCCATTGTAGCACTCAGACCACATATTTAGCTGTGATTTGTTTTCTCGTATAACATTTAAAATCAGAATGAAATCTATTTTTATACAGGATGAAAGGTCATCTGATATATCGACCAAAGAGGCTGTGAGACAACCCTTATCACTAGGCTTTGTTAGCTTAGAAAAGAACAAAATATTTTATCTTTTTCTGGCTTCCAGTCAGGCGAAAGTAAAACATTAAGCAACGCTGCAAACTAAATGTTAACATTTTTGTAACTCAAACAAACAACTGACATCTGGACAGATGCCATTCTTTTCTCCTGTCTGCTGGGCAACAAAGGCTGTCTAAAGATGGGGAAAGTCAGTCGAAAGCCAAAAATGTCTCCACGGAGACTGACAAAGAAATACAGTATGTGTTTATATAGTGCGAGTTTCCCTACTATAAACATTGCCAGTATTATTATTCTGTATCATGGACTTGTTTTACCCCCAGGACCTATATTCATCCAGTGTTTCCCATGATGCAGCTGATCCTCGTAGGACCTTTTACAATAAATCTGATGACATAGATATAGGGTACGAGTCACAAAAGCCCCTTTCAGACACGCACCGGAACTCTGAAATTATCCAGACATTACCCAGAAGAGCTGTATGTGAGAACACAAATGTCCGAGTCAGTCACACACACCTTAAGAGGATTTTGCCCTGCCAGCTCCCTAGTATAAAAATTTGAGTAACGTCCAAGTGAGCTGGAGTGAGCCCATGTCAGAATACAGCAGCGTATAGTTCAGAGTATTCACATGAAGGTAGTGGGAGTGTTGATGACATTCTATCATGTGATGGGTGCGAAACTGGAAGAAAACAATCATCCAATGGTGAAGAAAAACGGTCACTTACAATGAAGACACGAGTGAAAAAATCTAACTGGAGACGATGAGATTCATGAACTTCTGTCATTAAGAGTCAGTGCCAGAATCATCAGATAAATTTAAGGAATGGCAAAAAACTTGATTGTGTTTTAAAAAACACATCCCAGACCTACAGTATTTCCTGTAGATGAGAAGGCATCTGACATCGACTGTTCATGTGTGAAAAGTGAGTCATACAGCAGATGGGCAGTCACTGTTCTGACATTTCCACAGCTTCTAGTGCTGCTGGAGAAATATTTTGAGTTTTAATTTCCTAAAATGATTAGACACAGTAGCCTACAGTATTAGATCACCCACAAACTATCCAGGATAACTATGTTTTGACTTGGTTCACAACATGATGTGGCAGGCACAGGAATAGTGGTAAGGAAACCAAAAAGGTGTTACATTTTTTCTTGTTCAGAGTTGGGTTAAAAAATGTTCACTGGTCCAGTTTGCTGGCCAGTGATGAAAGGTTTCCACAGTGAGAGACAACAAGTAGTCTCCTTCTCCTTTTTTTTTTTTTTTTTTTTTTTTATTATTAAAAAATTTGTTGTTTCTTTTCATAAAATTGTTGTTCCATCGATAGGTAATTGTCTTCTTACATAAACCCCAGCATCTAGTCCATAAAACCATTCAATGGCCACATAAAAGGTAGGTCACTTTAGCTACAACTTGCAGTAGGGGACAGATTTTGCAGGGCTCTGACTGCCTGACTGCAGAGGGTTGGAATGTAGGCCTGCTGTGGCTAGTTAGCCAGAGTTAAGCAGCATGCAGCACAGTAAATAAAGTCCTTTTCTGTTACATGCACTGCTCTGGTCTTCATAATATTCAGGGTAAATGGAGAAAAACCCTTTTTTTGGTGGGGTGGGGGGTGCTGTTGGCAGAGAAGAGGAGGGGGTGTGCATGGGCGAAACAGAGGAGGCAGAGTTTTTACATGGGAAAAGAATGTGGGTGAGATGAATGGGAAGAGAACATGCCTGAGGCAGCATGTCAAAAGACATAAGCTCCAGCCCAATGCATAGGAGCTGCGGTGATAGATGAGAAATAAAACACAGGTGTAAGGTAGACAATACAAACAGCAGTCAGATGGATGTTAAGCAGAATCTTTTTTGTGTGCTTCCCACTATTAGGGATTCTCCATGAGGATGAGGCGACACTATGTGACACAAAGGTCAACACAACAAGTTGTGAGTTGCTGGCTGTTATCATTTGCAGTCTGTGACTCATGCTACATCAGCAAGATGTGGCATACACTAAACTGCAAAATCACCGGCTTTGGGTTGCTGCCAGAGGTTTGATAATGGAATCATGTATCCAGTTTTCTCTCTCACTCGATCTATCATTCTCCCTCCTAATGCAAGCTCTCTGACCTTTTTTAAATGTCCCAGATCCTAAAGTCCCTTCCCCTCCTCCCTCCCCTGTCACCAATCTCTTTCATTCTCATCCTCTCCCCTTTAATTTGCCTCTCTATCTCACTTTACAGATCTCCCTCTTGCTGCCTGTGTGACTGATGTCCCATACAGAGAGGGAAGGGACAGCAGGAGCCAGAGCAGATTGAGGGAAGGAAAGAGGGAGAAAAGAAAGCAGTGCAGAGCTGGAAGGGAGCCGTGGGTTTCACAGACGTGCCACCAGGCTGTACACATTCCTCAAGGGCTGTGCATCCTGTTCTTTCATCCCCACCTTCATCAAGGCTCACACACCATGCTGCACGTACGCACGCCTCACACACTCTCAAACACATACAATGGTGCCTGCTCTTCCTCATGAATACTTCCTATATATGATGGTGACCTTTTCCCCCCATTCTGTTTTCCTTCCGTTCTTTTTTCTTCTTTTCTTTCTGTTTCTGATGGTTTTCCTCTGCACACTGCATCCTGCAGCACAGCCACCACCACCATGCAGTCTTTTCTTTTACAGTACCTACCAGGCTAGAGTATCCACTAGCCTGGATGATGAAGAACAAAATGATTTTCATGAACTCAGGTTGCTGTTCCTCTCGCCTGCTCATCTCTATCCACCCATCCTTCCCTCTCTGTAACCAATCATTGCATCATTTGGCCTCAAGGTTTAGCAGCAGACAGGGACATGGGAAGAAAGACAGAGAGAAAGAGAAACAAAAGGAAGCAAAAAGGAAATCACCCAGGCAAACTGGCTGGATGGTGATTGTATTTGGATGACATTTACAGAAACAGATTGGTAAATCAGGTTAAAATGCAATTCAATATAATACTACAGATATTGCTTAATATTACTGTTCATTTGGTCTGTTTTTGGTTGTGAATTGTCCCTGATCTTATGCTGAGTTACTGACGCCTGAATGATAGTTTGGCTGGACATTTAAGAAAAAAAAAAAACAACCCCTAAACACTGTTTGTTTTTTGTTTTGTATTTTTACAGAGGAATATGTGAACACATATTTTTGTTTATAATTACATACACTGACATATAAATGAGTTTTTAAATGGGGGTTTTCATCAATGTGCAGGGTTTTCCCTACCACAGAAAGGCTTAAGTGCAGCGCCTAAGTGTTTTTGCGGAGCACTTAAGGGCAGAGATACAGCAAGCCAACATGAAACTAGCAGTGATCAAAGCCAACCTCCGCGGCTTTGTCTGGGACAGCCGGGTTGAAAAAGTGAAGGCCCAACTGCCGATGCCAACTCAACATGTCAAATGGGCCGGAAACCGATCTATTTTTTTGTGATCAGACTAAATGTATCAGATAAAACTAAGGCGCTAAGAGCGGTGAGGAGAGAGAGAGACAAAGAGACCATTTTACTATGTGCACCTTTGTCTGAATTACCTATTTTATTTTATTTTTTACAAATGTCAAAAGGAAAACCAAGTTGCTTACACATGCCTCAAAGAGAGGACCGACTGTGACATTTAAAACAAAACTTAAGCTGCCTTGTCTTTTCTTACACAATCTATAGTCTAAATAAAAAATGGCGATTCGCCGCTTTTTAAAAAATCGTGTAATTTAATATTGGAATAATTAAGATAAGTGTTTTCTATTCCTTTTCTGTTGTTTTTCTAAATTCATTTTTATCTGAATGAATTAATCATAGAGTTGCATCAGACAGTCTCCAGCTTTATACCAGTAATTCTACCCCACTGATTTTTAAGTCTTATGTGTTGGTTTGTGTTATCAGGGGAGGTGTACATGTGCACATTTAACAATATTTCATCAGCTAGAAAGTTGACTTTCAAAGAAGACAGAGTTCTTTTCCTCTGACACGTAGACCAGTGACTCGTTGCTGCAATACAGTCCACAGAGTTTACATGCAATGGAATTTGCTTTATAAATAAAATAGCCAGTGTGGACACAGCGGTTCTTCCATGGAGCAGAGGAGCTTCTGTTCCATCAGGGGACAAGAATAGGCTCATTTAGCCCTGGACTTAGATGAATGAACAAAAGCTACAAGTTAATTTGTTACGTTGGCAACAGACAAACACATTTTGAGTCTCAGCCTGTTTATATTAAGAAATACTGCAGTACAGAACATGATGTGTACGCTGATTCATAGCCAGTCATAATTTGGCAAAGGTGTATACGTCTGAGTAAATAAGTGGTGGAGAGGATTTTAACGCTCTGGGTGTGACAGATACAAAACCACATGTCTATGTGTGCTAGACTACCCATGTATGAGCACCTGATAATGAGGTTTGCAAGACTGAGTATTTATGAAAACTGTGTGTGCTATAATCCTTGACACCTTAGGGAGATGCACACAGATTCAGTCTTTTCCTGTTCCTTTCCATTAATTCCACCTGTATGCACTGGGAATGAGCTCCTGCTGGCCCTCACCGTTCCTGCCTCCCTCCCTCTTTCCACTCCTCCCTGACTCTAAATCCCCAGTAGGCTTTCTGAACACTTGGCTGCTCTCTTCTGAGGCATGGCCTTCCTCACTGCACACTGTGTTCTCAGCAACAGCTCCAACATACCACAACTTGAATGGATAGGATGAGCATTTTTATTCAAATCAGCATTTGAATGGCCATTTTGCTGGAACATGCAAGACAGCTGCCACATGGCTGCTGAACTTATGATAATGTTGCCATGGGAATGAGCACTGGCACAGTGCAAAAGGCTCACAGAGCTGAGATGTTGCCGAATGCATTGTGTATGCCTGTTTGCACTGCCCCCCCACTCAAGGAAACAGCAACATAATGGTCATTTAAATGACAGCCCAGCTTGAGTACATGACTTTAAGAGATTTTACATCATAACTGTAAATACTGTACTTTCAAATTACCAATGTAGTCTAATTAATCTCAGCTTCTTGCAGTTAGATTTTATATACAGGTATAGGTAGGTCTATATGGCAAATTTTTGTTTCTATAGTCAGTAGCTATAAATTAGGAGAGTTTTTCTGGTACTACATAACCTCAAAAAAGTATCAATTATCTAAATAATCCAAAAGTGTTAACAATGAAATGTGTTCAACCCAAGCTGCAACCTCCAAAGCTAAGAAAAGAGACCAATGCTAAAGTGCTAAAAGCTGCAGTTCCTTAATTGGCCACTTGAGGCTGGCTCCAAAACACAGTCAGTCCGCACAGACTTTCATGTTAAAATGCCAAACTTCACAGCAGAAATAAACATGTTTACAGCCTGGTACAAAACACGGTTTTGGTCTCTATATCTAATTTACCATCCCATAACAACTGTAAGGGTGGTGAATTCCTATATAACTCTCTCACTTAGATTATATTGAGGCTAAAAGTTGTGCATAATTAAGGGCGTGCCTGCTCTAAATGACAGGTGGGAGGGTCCCACCATAGGTGGCTAAGCTGCTAGCTGTCCAGCAAGCTCCACTCATGCTCCACCTCTTTGCCCATTTTTGGATTAGCTGTAGCAAGCAAAGCACAACCAAGATGATGATGGCCAAACTTTAGCTTCAGAACTGCCTTCAGAAAACCAGTGGGTGACATCACAGTGGGTTTGTCCATCTTTCCTATACAGTCAATGGTTGAATGCTATCCATTCTATATTTAAATATCTACATATTTGCTAATGTGATCATGTACAATAAAAGGTCCATCTCCTACCTGATTGCTCTGCTGATAGAATGATGCAAAAATAATGTCGACATTCTGTGAAAATGCCTTTAAAACTCATTCAACGTAATATTATACATTAGATATAATCCAGTGACACAAAATACTTGTGTTATCCAACATGTGAAGTGAATACTGATACCTAATATGGCCCCAAAAGTAGAACAAGAAAGAGATTTGAAATGTTATTACTGACATTACTCATTTTCAAATCCTTTTGAATTTCGTACTTGTCGTGCTGGTTGGTGACTCAGTGTTCAGCGGACTACACACATAGGAGTGTTAGATTTATCAAGATGGTACAACATGCAGATACAAAGTGTATATTCATGTTATGAAAGCAATATCATGTCTCTAGTTTTTCAGTTTGGTTGAAGGAAATTTCTCACCTTCCCAGTGAGAGAGAGATGTGGTGGTGTTTTCACTGGTAACCGTAGCTAAGTGACAGGTGTGTTCCTCCTACTGTACAATAACTGTGTTAACACAAAAGCAGTTTTCTTTTTTTTTACTTCTCTCATGTCTCGAGTAATGACTGACTGCAATAGGGGACCACTATGTGCATGTTAATACTAAGTTAATAAGGCAGGATCCACAGCTCTGTGCCACAGCTACTGTAAACTTTTGAACTCAGCACAGAGGAGCTCATTTTGCGTGGGTACTGATACATGCGCCTGTATAGCCTTTTGAACTTCAAACATACACACAATCAGACGGATGCACATAAACATACGTAGACGCCTTATGTGAGTACACTGTAGAATGCTAAATAGATTCTTGATGGAAGCCACCCTTCCTGTCTTTTGGCCTTGAAAGGCCACAGTGCAGCGCCTAAGTGTTTTTGCGGAGCACTTAAGGGCAGAGATACAGCAAGCCAACATGAAACTAGCAGTGATCAAAGCCAACCTCCGCGGCTTTGTCTGGGACAGCCGGGTTGAAAAAGTGAAGGCCCAACTGCCGATGCCAACTCAACATGTCAAATGGGCCGGAAACCGATCTATTTTTTTGTGATCAGACTAAATGTATCAGATAAAACTAAGGCGCTAAGAGCGGTGAGGAGAGAGAGAGACAAAGAGACCATTTTACTATGTGCACCTTTGTCTGAATTACCTATTTTATTTTATTTTTTACAAATGTCAAAAGGAAAACCAAGTTGCTTACACATGCCTCAAAGAGAGGACCGACTGTGACATTTAAAACAAAACTTAAGCTGCCTTGTCTTTTCTTACACAATCTATAGTCTAAATAAAAAATGGCGATTCGCCACTTTTTTAAAAATCGTGTAATTTAATATTGGAATAATTAAGATAAGTGTTTTCTATTCCTTTTCTGTTGTTTTTCTAAATTCATTTTTATCTGAATGAATTAATCATAGAGTTGCATCAGACAGTCTCCAGCTTTATACCAGTAATTCTACCCCACTGATTTTTAAGTCTTATGTGTTGGTTTGTGTTATCAGGGGAGGTGTACATGTGCACATTTAACAATATTTCATCAGCTAGAAAGTTGACTTTCAAAGAAGACAGAGTTCTTTTCCTCTGACACGTAGACCAGTGACTCGTTGCTGCAATACAGTCCACAGAGTTTACATGCAATGGAATTTGCTTTATAAATAAAATAGCCAGTGTGGACACAGCGGTTCTTCCATGGAGCAGAGGAGCTTCTGTTCCATCAGGGGACAAGAATAGGCTCATTTAGCCCTGGACTTAGATGAATGAACAAAAGCTACAAGTTAATTTGTTACGTTGGCAACAGACAAACACATTTTGAGTCTCAGCCTGTTTATATTAAGAAATACTGCAGTACAGAACATGATGTGTACGCTGATTCATAGCCAGTCATAATTTGGCAAAGGTGTATACGTCTGAGTAAATAAGTGGTGGAGAGGATTTTAACGCTCTGGGTGTGACAGATACAAAACCACATGTCTATGTGTGCTAGACTACCCATGTATGAGCACCTGATAATGAGGTTTGCAAGACTGAGTATTTATGAAAACTGTGTGTGCTATAATCCTTGACACCTTAGGGAGATGCACACAGATTCAGTCTTTTCCTGTTCCTTTCCATTAATTCCACCTGTATGCACTGGGAATGAGCTCCTGCTGGCCCTCACCGTTCCTGCCTCCCTCCCTCTTTCCACTCCTCCCTGACTCTAAATCCCCAGTAGGCTTTCTGAACACTTGGCTGCTCTCTTCTGAGGCATGGCCTTCCTCACTGCACACTGTGTTCTCAGCAACAGCTCCAACATACCACAACTTGAATGGATAGGATGAGCATTTTTATTCAAATCAGCATTTGAATGGCCATTTTGCTGGAACATGCAAGACAGCTGCCACATGGCTGCTGAACTTATGATAATGTTGCCATGGGAATGAGCACTGGCACAGTGCAAAAGGCTCACAGAGCTGAGATGTTGCCGAATGCATTGTGTATGCCTGTTTGCACTGCCCCCCCACTCAAGGAAACAGCAACATAATGGTCATTTAAATGACAGCCCAGCTTGAGTACATGACTTTAAGAGATTTTACATCATAACTGTAAATACTGTACTTTCAAATTACCAATGTAGTCTAATTAATCTCAGCTTCTTGCAGTTAGATTTTATATACAGGTATAGGTAGGTCTATATGGCAAATTTTTGTTTCTATAGTCAGTAGCTATAAATTAGGAGAGTTTTTCTGGTACTACATAACCTCAAAAAAGTATCAATTATCTAAATAATCCAAAAGTGTTAACAATGAAATGTGTTCAACCCAAGCTGCAACCTCCAAAGCTAAGAAAAGAGACCAATGCTAAAGTGCTAAAAGCTGCAGTTCCTTAATTGGCCACTTGAGGCTGGCTCCAAAACACAGTCAGTCCCCACAGACTTTCATGTTAAAATGCCAAACTTCACAGCAGAAATAAACATGTTTACAGCCTGGTACAAAACACGGTTTTGGTCTCTATATCTAATTTACCATCCCATAACAACTGTAAGGGTGGTGAATTCCTATATAACTCTCTCACTTAGATTATATTGAGGCTAAAAGTTGTGCATAATTAAGGGCGTGCCTGCTCTAAATGACAGGTGGGAGGGTCCCACCATAGGTGGCTAAGCTGCTAGCTGTCCAGCAAGCTCCACTCATGCTCCACCTCTTTGCCCATTTTTGGATTAGCTGTAGCAAGCAAAGCACAACCAAGATGATGATGGCCAAACTTTAGCTTCAGAACTGCCTTCAGAAAACCAGTGGGTGACATCACAGTGGGTTTGTCCATCTTTCCTATACAGTCAATGGTTGAATGCTATCCATTCTATATTTAAATATCTACATATTTGCTAATGTGATCATGTACAATAAAAGGTCCATCTCCTACCTGATTGCTCTGCTGATAGAATGATGCAAAAATAATGTCGACATTCTGTGAAAATGCCTTTAAAACTCATTCAACGTAATATTATACATTAGATATAATCCAGTGACACAAAATACTTGTGTTATCCAACATGTGAAGTGAATACTGATACCTAATATGGCCCCAAAAGTAGAACAAGAAAGAGATTTGAAATGTTATTACTGACATTACTCATTTTCAAATCCTTTTGAATTTCGTACTTGTCGTGCTGGTTGGTGACTCAGTGTTCAGCGGACTACACACATAGGAGTGTTAGATTTATCAAGATGGTACAACATGCAGATACAAAGTGTATATTCATGTTATGAAAGCAATATCATGTCTCTAGTTTTTCAGTTTGGTTGAAGGAAATTTCTCACCTTCCCAGTGAGAGAGAGATGTGGTGGTGTTTTCACTGGTAACCGTAGCTAAGTGACAGGTGTGTTCCTCCTACTGTACAATAACTGTGTTAACACAAAAGCAGTTTTCTTTTTTTTTACTTCTCTCATGTCTCGAGTAATGACTGACTGCAATAGGGGACCACTATGTGCATGTTAATACTAAGTTAATAAGGCAGGATCCACAGCTCTGTGCCACAGCTACTGTAAACTTTTGAACTCAGCACAGAGGAGCTCATTTTGCGTGGGTACTGATACATGCGCCTGTATAGCCTTTTGAACTTCAAACATACACACAATCAGACGGATGCACATAAACATACGTAGACGCCTTATGTGAGTACACTGTAGAATGCTAAATAGATTCTTGATGGAAGCCACCCTTCCTGTCTTTTGGCCTTGAAAGGCCACATTATGCAGGATGAGTGGAAAGAGCCAAAGTTACCTGATTCTTGAATAAGAGTAGACTGCTACAGAGAGAAAGGAATGCTGTGTTCCTAGAAGTTGCAAACCAGATGTCTTTTGAAGATTCATGCTCTATTGTATCTGTACATAAAGATCATCTTAGCAGAGTTGTCATAAAATTGTTTTACTTTTAAAAAAGGTCTTCCTAATGTGCGGAAAATGAGTTTTATTTGCTTTAATTCACTATATTTGTTTAATTTCATTTGGGGTCGTTGATTTTTTTCCTCAGTAAACATGACAATATCATTTGTACATGTACAAGCTATAAATGAAAAGACCAGACAGAAAGGATAATGCTACTTTCTACAAAAATGTATTTGAATATACTGTACTTATCTCTGACACGCCCTCCCTATCCCTCAGAAATGAATGATATAGAACCCTCTGGTGTAACACCAATAAGGTACTTCATGGTTGTGTTGTATTTGCAGTGGGAAAATGACTGAACCTGTGCTTTATGATCGGACAGTCTCCTTGTGAATATTTCAGTTCAGAATTACAGAAACATGTTTCCCAAAGGTGTCCACAAACTGATGAAGTATATTGTCATCATTGGCCTCTTCTCAGAAGGCTTGCAAGCTTCATTTCCACCTGCTGTTTCCTTTTCTATCCTCTTCCAGTGGTGTTGGTGCTGCTTCTCTTTGTATGGTGTCATCCACTGCAGTCTCATCCATCGCTGGTGTACTCTCTGTCCTTCACCGTTTTCTATTTGTCCATCTGGTAAACCGTTCAGTCTCTAAAGGCTTGATCTCACATCTGACAACCAAGCCATTCAACATACAGTATCTTGTTAATTCTGCAACCTGGCTCCCCTCTTTTTGACATCAGGCAGAAAAGCAGTGACAAGTTATTCCGTTGTATATTTTTTACCATGCACACTTTGTCACGCAACAGCCTTACCGTAATTACATATACAAATAAAACAATACAAATAATAATAACGGAAGACGGCACATATGAGCACCTGATTGTTAGTGCAGATGAAATATGGATTGGCTACAGCAAAAACAAAGGAAAAAAAACAAACAAAAACAAAAACACATAGTCTCCAATATGACAAATTTCACAGAATGCACTGTGCATGTCATGATAACAAACCTTATTTGACTCTGAATGGTGTTTTTGTTTTTGATAGGTCATCCCAGACTCCCTACAACATCTGTAGCAAATTTCTGTACAGTAGATCAAATACAAATGTGGAAAAAGCAGGCTCTGTTCTTTGCCATTTAAGATGCTTAGTCCCTGTCTTTCTGTTTAGCAAATTCCCTAAGACATTGTACATATTGCTCACTGAACTAACAAAATGACAAAACGGATATTTAAGTCATAAAATTTAGGAGCTTTTGAAATTAATTTTAGAGCCAGAGATTAACAATTAGATTACCCTACTAGTGCGCATTTTTTCACTTGATCCTTACATTATGTGCAGGCTAGATTCCTATTGTTTAAAAAAGACTGGTAAAAGTAGAAGTACTAACTCTGTTAAAGTTAAAGAAAAAAGTACAGGCTCTGAAATGTACTCAACATATGCTCAAGTGTACTCAAAGTAAAAAAACACTTCCAAGGACATTTCTACCAGCCGTTTCTGTGTAAACCTAACTGAGCTTCACGTCATATTCATATATTTCCAAGATTATTAAACCATACAAACTTCATATAAAAATATATTAAAAATATTTACCATTAACTACAAAACATTTCAGGTCTAATTAAGCCTTAAAGGATATAGTACATTTATCAATACCCGTTAAAAGAGTAAAACCAACAATGATGAATTGCCTCTACTCACGGTTCAGGCCTGTCACTCTCCGACCTGGATTAGTTTGTTCGTCTGTGTCACAGACCTTAGTTGTTGTTCAAAAACAAAAACAAAAAACACACACATCAGGGAAACACACCGCTGCATTGGGTGACACATGCCTTCATTACGAAGCACAAGACCAAGATATTAAAAATGTTTCTCCAAATGCTTCATATAACCATAACGCGTTATAGCGTTTGACGTGAAGCAAGGCTCAACTGCGCATGCGCGAGATCTCCGTGAAGGCGCGAGGGGCTGAAGGAACGTAAATAAAGAACGTAGAGGAGAGGCTATTTGTGCAGAGTGGCCTTGTAAAGCGGAAGCAAGTCATTCCTCTCAAATGTATTAAAAGTAAAAGTAACGAGTTTGATTTAAAAATGTAAGGAGTAGAAAGTACAGATAGCTATTTGTGCTCAAATGTAGGGAGTAAAAGTAGCAAAAAGTTGTCAGAAAAATAAATACTCAACTATTTAAGTTCAGTAATAAACTATTTGTACTTAGGTACTTCCCACCTCTGTGTATAATGTATTGCAGGCAAGCCTATGATGTCCTGACTCACCGCTGGACTCAACAGTAAACCTGAGCATAAGCAATCACTCAGTAGGTTTAGCACTGCAATTGTCCTCCACACTCCCAGCACTGAAGACACATTAGTTCACTTTAATTTGAATTTTAACATCTGCTTGGGCTCCTAGTAGGCCTGTTCCTGAAGTCTTGTCTCCCTGTCTCTCCCTGCCTCCTCCTTCTCATCTCTGTCTCCTCTCCCCCTCTCAGTTGGACTCAAGTCCTCTGAACCCGAATTAAACAAACAGGAGATAACAGCAGAACTGGTAGAGCACAGATAGAGAAATAGATGATGATAAATGGGAGAGAGAGAGAATTATACACTTGAAGAGAAACAGAAGGTGTTAATTTAGTATTTGCTCAGATCAAGCACAGTGACAGAACATTTTTTTGGTCACGGGTGAATTTTTCTGTACACCTGCAAATATTTGGTACTTCCACGTCTCATCATGACAGTGCTTGCAACAGTTTGAGAGAGAAATGCACCAGAAGGAAATGTCAATAAAACTCAGGTGTTCAGAAGAATTTTGGTATTATAATGGTATCCACCTGACTTGTGACATCTTGGCACGGGTGAAATTTTTCATGGTTTCAGGTGGCAAAAACGAGATGTAGAGCCTTTGTCTTTGATGTCTAGAACCTTTGGGAAATTTCAAAGTTCACCTTTACTCTTCAAACCAATCAGCTCCATTGTGGTAAACCTTGATCATCAAATCCTGTGAAAGAAAACACGTGAACATATTACATATCTGTTTGGCTTGTTAGCTGTACACTTTACATCTGGAAATAAAACTCACTGACTAGAGGGAAACACCACTCTATATGTTTCATTTCCTAAATCTATTATAGCATAAAGGGGAAGTAATAAAATAACAGAAGAAAACTAAACACTGTAACTAAGCGCTGGAGATAATTAAATAGCTATAAACAAGAAATGAAGAAACAGTAAAATGAGCCACTAAATGGTCAAAAATATTTAGTGAGACACTGGTCATGAATTCTGTCTCACACTTACCCAGTGACGAGCGGTGAGGTTGACAGCTCGTGAGGCACTGACTCTTTTACAGTCAGATTTACAAATAGAAATGAACCGTTAACAAATTGTCTGTTAACAGACAATGCGTTATGTTTTATATCTTATATCAGCATTCTTCACACAAACGTGACCCATATTTAATTTGAGGTTAAAATTTATTCCAATTGAGCTTATTTCTAACTAGAAATAATAAAAGTTTATGGTCTTACCTTTACTTGTACACGAAATCCATTTGTCAGCTGGTATGTATTACAAACCCTTTTACCGTTCGAATCCAATATTAAAACAAATGTTCTCAATAAAGAAGATCCTTCTGGACAAAAATGTCCAGACTGTCAAAAATGTTTTGATTGAAAGTCCAGATTTGCGAATTTTCTCAGCTTGGAAATGTAATCTTCCATTTTGATAAGGCGGATTGTAAAGGAAATATAAACAAGCACGAAGAAGATTGAAGGTAGCGCAAGAATCTGTGGGCTCACTAGCGCCCTCTGCCTTGAGGCAGGCGTACTGTTTGCCTCACCGAGTAACTTTTTTACTGGGTTTTATGGTTAATCTGGAGCCTAAACACGTTACAGAACTACATTTTATACATTATCCAGATTATGGCAAGGCAGAGCATATAATCAGAGTGTTTGAAAGCATTTTATTTGCGATATATAGAGGGACAGCGACACACTATTTGCATCGCATACAGTTTGTGAGGATTACACGATCCACCGAGAGGCACAGCAAAGTGCTGCCTCATCGCGCATCTCCTCCATGTATTTGAACGGGACATACGGAAATTCTGCTATTCTTTATTGAAAAAAAATCCTTCAACATCGGATTCGAACGGCAAAAAGGCCTACAACACACACCAGCCCACAAATATTAACATTTATTATATTTTATGGTTAACTTTTTTTTTCTTTTCAAGATTGACAAGGGAGGCTCTGCCTCACCTGCCTCCCCTGACCACACGTCACTGCACTTACCTATGACAGCATGCAACCACACACACATACATCTGACTTCTTTCCAAGGTTATGCAAAATGGTGCCTAAGGCTCTGGCAGGGTCTTAAAGGTTACAAGCTCTATCCCTCTTTAGAAGGTCATACAAAGTTCATGACACAAGCCTTACCATATTTGGCTGCTGGCTCTCTTAGGCTTTCTAAGGCTTGAAGCTAAAATTTGAAATAAGAGAGATGGGGGAGGAAAAAAATGGAAAGTGGAATGTTCATTGGTTGCAGCTGGGCATCATGGGAGCATGCAGGAAATATGTTTGTGTGTGTATGCGTCTTTGTGCCTGTGGGTTTGTGTGCATGCAGTTGTGCATGCATGTTAGTGTGTTTATCCATGCATGCGTGTCAGAGAAGAGAAACAAGATACTGGGTTAATGCAGACTACAGCTTAGGCATTTCCAGATACATCTGTTTGAGTGTGTGTGTGTGTGTGTGTGTGTTCTTGTACTTGCTATGTAGTGAGGACCAAAAAAAGTTGGTTTTGTTTTGCTACAGAGTGAGGGCATTTTTTTGAAAGCAAGGCCAGTCCTCAGTTTCTTTTCTTTCTTTTCCTCACATCCTTTTGAGGGTTAAGACTTGGTTTTAGGGTTCAGGTTAGAACTGAAAGCACATTAGCTGGAAATATGGGGCCACAGTATGAAACCTGTGTGGAGAATTTTGGCTAAAGAGACCACCGAGAGGCTGAGAGGACATAGCAAGAAAGAATGACTTAAAACAAGTAAATCTCTCATTTTGAAAGGTAATCACTACAAAATACATCATGTTGAAATTTAAACATCACTGATTTATTAATTTATCTTTGAAAATGATTGGTATGAATATAAAAAATAACCCTCATTAAAATTTACACTACCTAATCTCAAACCTTGGCTGGTTAATGGTTATAGTTTTTTTTTTTTTTTTAACACAATGCTGTTTAATTTCAACATTAGGTCATCAGTAGTGGTTAAGTGTTCCATTTTTACAGCTTTCTCTAAATTCTACTGGAGAGCTAAAAATCAGCAGAAAACAATAGGGAAGAACACATCATATTAAATAAGTAGGCTACAGATGAACAGATCAGCATTCACAGCAAGAATTTCTATAGTGAATTTCATGTGGAATAAGACATTTTAAACAGTATGCACCTATCAATCATAGCTGTCCTCATACAGTTCATTTTAAATGCAATTTTCTTCATTTTATGAACACTAAAAACAAATATTAATGATATAATTTTAGAAGAGAAATTCATTTGTGTGGTTGGATAAAATGCTATGAGTTGCTGTATCTCATTCTGAGAAATAGCAGTAATGTTCTGCTGCTTTCCTCGGTAACATCATCCTTTAGAAGCTACGATATCACTACAAGTCTATTACAACTGTTGATTGAAAAATCAGCAAAGGCAATTTTGCACCCACTCAGTCATTGCAAAACTGCATGTTACAGATCAGTGTGGGAGTGTTTAACTGTCTCATTTCTCTACCCCCTTTTATGCCTAGAAAAATTTAGATTGGAAAATTTAATAAGCCTGATTCAAACTGATGTGTGTTTGTGTTGGTGCACCTTTGATCCTAATGTACAATGAGACCCAAAAGAATTATAAATCCACCCATCATCATTTGGGTCTTTTTGAGATGCTTAAGTCTTCAGTCTCAAGGAAGCAGCAACTTATGACAAAAACACACACATGCACATGCATGTACACACACATGGTTGCAATGGGGCTCCATCAAGCATCAAACACAACATTGGTCATGGCTCCTTTGAATAATACAGTTTTGTCATTGCTCTCATGAACACACACACACACACAGTCTCCCTTTCTGCAACTTCATCTCTCTACTGTCCACCTTTGTTTTTTAAATCTCTTTCCTGTGCTTCTGTGGTCTCACGTGTCCCTTGTCTTTCTCCAAGCTCCCTCCACATCTTCTCCTGCTCTTCCTCCTCCCTGTCTCTCATCTTCTAAGCCCAGCCAGCAGGCCAACTCACTAGTGCACTTACTTTCTGAGTGCCAGCAGCAATTCCTGGAGGGCAGTCAGGCAAACAGATTCAGCCAATGCCCGCTGTGTGACTCACGGAGTGACAGAGACTGAGAGAGAGAGAGGAGGGAAGAATCATTAAAATGAGAGGCAAAAGTATTTTAAACTGTTAAGAGCTGATGAGAGGACACAGGTTGGAAAAGGAGACTGAAAGAAAAGTGGAAAGAGAATGAAATGCTGCAAGAGGGATTAGGAGGTGGAAGCTACGAGAGAGAGTCTGGGAGACAGAGAGAGAGAGATGGGGCAAATAGAGGGCAACCTGTGCAATCTAACATGTACACGAAGAGCAGACAGTGAGGAGGCAAAACAGAGCAAAATAACTCCTCCCTCTGTCACTCCTCCCTTCCCTTCTCTCTATTTGCCAAAAAGCAAAGCTCAGCACGACAGACTACACGGCACAGTGACCGAGGGCGTGGACAGAGAGCGAGGCTGTGGGAGGCAGAGACGCGGTAAAGAGGACCACATAAAAATGTGCTGATAGATGAGGATTCTCACATAAGCTATAACTGGAATAACTGCTAATAGGCTGTCAGTCTCTGTGAAGTTTGGTGTAAATCTGACTTTCTGGCACAAATGACAGCATATATTCCCTAGATAACAAATGTTTCTTCCTGACTTTTTTCCCCCCTGTGAATTCAGTTTAACTTTTGAAATAAAATTTAAGTTGTATGTTTCACAATTTTTGTCATGAAGATTTACAAGTAAACATTGCTTTAAGGGCCCACAGGCCAAAAAGGCTGAGAACTAAAGCTTTAAACAGAGTGTGTGCGGAAGGACCTTAACCAGGATTTAAGAAATACATAGATAGCCGTTTCCCCTTGTACTCAGTCTTTATGTCATGCTAACCTGCTGGCTGGCTATAGCTGCATATTTAGTATACTGATATGAGAGTGATATCAGTTTTCTCAGACCTAAAATGTCAAATGATTCCATGAATCCCCAGATTTAAAAAAAAAAAAAGGCCAGGAGATCTGTAGAGCAATAGTTCAACATTTGGAGAAACGCTCTTATTCACTTTCTTACTGAAAATTAGATATTAGGAAAATGATAGTCTGGTGTTGTCCAATGTAAAAAAAAAAATAAAATCCACCTACAAGCACCTCTAATGCTCAGTCATTTGCACATTTTATTGCGTTTGAATAATCCACACAAAAACCAAAGTGTAAAAACGACAGTTCACTGTTACATGGAGTTGTGCAGTGTCTTGGAAGGGACCATGCTGGTCTGGGTGTCTGCCAGCTGAAATGATTTCATCACACAGACCCACTTAAAACCACAGTGTGTCATTTTTATACACAGCAGACCTGGACAGACTAGCTGTTACCTCATTGTCATGCGTCATACTAAGAGAAGTTAACTGCCTCTAGCTTCATATTTACTGTACAGACACGCGAGCAGTATCACGCTCATCTCTAATCTAACTAAAGAAAGCAAACAAGCATACCCCCCCACTACTGCTACAATCTCTAACAACTCCTTTCAGAAGCATTTTGTGTAGGTACACAAAAGGGATTACAGTAAATAAATTAATTTGTAATGGATAAACTTTGCAGTGATCCAATTAAACCTTCGCCACATGGCTCTAATTTTGAGAGCCTTTTTGATTGGCCTAATGTTTACAGGAGTACCTGGAATAATTACTAATACATTTGATTCTGCATGATTTGAATAAAGCACAAGTTTGCCAATTAGTCATTTTCTCTTTTAGATTCTTTATTTAATCAATGTTACATTAAACTAACATAAATAAACATTTTTATGAACAAAAGGCACACAGTTCAAATATAAACAAAGAGAACATCTGTACAGTTTGTCTCAATATAACGTCTACTGTCTCCGAGCGAGAGAGCGGTCAAAGAGAGATGAGTTTCAGTGGGTTATGTTGACACATTACATCAAATCTCAGCATGAAACTGTACACTTCTCAATCCCCCGCGAGGAACCAAAGCGGTGGCTGCGAAGGCAGTGTTAGCTTCATATGAAACGTCTGCCGGGAGGAGAACCCCCGCTGAAACTCACGTCCACTATCAGGCTGAAGAGGCCACAAGGTTTATGTCCACTAAATTAAAAGATTCAAACACGCAGCACATAGACTTAAAAAGAATGTATGGGCCTGAGCCTGGGTAAACACTCACTATGATTTTTTAAGAGAAAAATGGAGGGGTCAGTGTCACCACGGTTTTTCTGTCGCGGTTGCTGCCTCCTCAGAATAATACAACAGCCAGTTGGGTATTCACAGTACTGGCAGGACGCTCACAGTCTACTGTAGCGTTGGTCCTGGTGTGGAGTTCTTATACAGCCATTCGACTAAGTCAAAACAATAAAGGGGACTAGGTTTGGTTTTTCCTGCATTTGCTCCAGAATAATAAGGTAGATAAAATCCTCTCATATCTAATGGTCATCACTAGGCTCCTGTTCATACTAGATACCAATGTGCGGTCTATTAGTCCAGTTAAGTTTGTTGTAGCTGTTATCAGTTGCCTTCCACCTCTGAATACTGGATGAAATAGGTGTTGTCCTTTGCTAGTCCAGTTTTGTCCAGTTCCAGTCTGCGCCAGCCTCTTCTTTCTTATGGATCATAGGGTATTTGCAAATATTTCATACTTTGTTTTACCTGTTTAGAGCAGGACATGGGTGGAGTTTAACTGATTCCAATAGAGTTTGTTCAAGCAACTGTCTGTAGGACTGCAAATTACAGCTTGTTAGTGGTTTAAATTGTTCCTTTTCATCTCAAGTGGCTCAACCCCACCCATCTACCATGTGAACAGATTAAACCAAGCCATGAGTCAATACAAATAAAGACAGATCCAAGTCTAATCCAGGGCTTAGACAGCGACAGTGCTGGGTACTTCCTCATAATGAATGATAAAATAAGGGTAGCTCTGGTCATCGTTGAAGATGACATATATCTGTGGGTCCACCCAGATGTCCACACAGGAGTCATAAAGGTCACTAGAGGAGTCACGGGGGTTGATGGGAGGAGGTCGCCGCATGGAGGGATTTCCGACAGTAAACCTATACAGACAACAAAGAGGAAAAAGACTCGGTTAGTTACATTGTTGGCACTATTTAATCATACAGTACTAAGCTTAAACTGGGAGGCATTTTTATGAGGAACAATGCTGCTAACAGATTATCATTCAGTTCTGCAACCCCAGAGTTACAGAAGAATAATTTGCTGTCTAAAAGAAGGGCATTGTAAATTTAATGATGACAAGACTGGTGCTCCACTAGGTCTTTGAGGGCACCTTAAATAACATAAGCATATGCTGTAAGTCCATGAAATAAATGCACTATAAGTATATGAAATGAGCCACTGCACTGTCACCTGTTTCTTTTTCCTCTCTAAATTATTCATGTCAAACCCTAAAGACCCGAACCACCTTCTCCAGGTTCATAAATAAAACATTTTAAAATAAGAATAATTTCAGCTACTGACTGAAACAGTCAAGGGAGACATGAAGAGTCTCTTTGCCAGACAGGCAAGTGAACCACACTGTTCAGATAACTTCTTTATTAATCAAGCTCTGTCTCCGTCTCTGTCTGTGCTGTGGAACAGATTGAACCCAGGTTTAGAGTGAACGGGAAAGGGAGGGGGCGGAGGGGTGTTTATGTGTGGCATGTTTCCAAAGCACCGCACCATCCTCCGGGCACAACCACAGACTGTCTGCTGCAAAATAACAAAGCTGGTGATGTATGATTCAGCCAAATCAGCTGTTTTACATGTGTGGCTCTAGATTTGACTTGCTTGTTAAAGGCTGGACTAGCATGACCTAATGATAGTTTATGGAAAAAAACCCTCAGGATTTCCATCATCCAAATTAATGCTGATTTCTTCTGTATGTTTAATTTGTAAAGCACTGAGTGTAGGGGCGACAGGGTTAGAAAGAGATGTTGTTTCAGCAGAGGTATGTGCTAGAGGGAGCATTCTGGTCAAATACACCAATCAGCACTTTTAGGAACATTAAATCTTGCAAACCCTGGAAAAACTGTGTGCATAAGCCCTTAATTTAGCATTTACCAAAATAGGTTCCTCAGTGCAAACACCTCAAACCAAAGCATAGCATCATACGTCGAACACAGAAACAAGCGTATACCACAAGTATCAGAAAATGATGGTTTCGGAAATCAATTAACCTGGCTGCTTAGGAATTCATAGGCTCAATATCAGATTAAATACAATACAGTTGCATGTGGTGTGATGTGGTACAAAGGCACAAATACTATGATGGAATATTTATCAGTGTAATGTAGTTGCAAGTAAAATTTAAAAAAAAGATTCAAAAAGAAAATCAATCTTGCTAATGACAGGGGCCACACACACCTGCCAGTGAGGACTTTGGCCAGGAACATGCAGTGGACTCCTTTGGGCGAGCGCTTGGAGAAGTTGTGGGAGTAGACTGCCTTGCGGGCAAAGTAGGAGCCCTGGCCAAACATGGTGGCGTGTTTGCCGCAGACTCGTGGGTCAAAGTTGTGCTTGCAGATGCCGTCCACCACATCTGCTGAGGTACCGTGGAAGAGATGGCGCTCGCTCAGCAGCCGATCCATCTCCGACATACGCCGTGACATGTACTCCTTCTTCCTGTTAGAGGAAAAAGAGACAAAAGGGGAGATCTGGTTCATTTTCACTGTACAAAGGTTACTTCTTAAATTTGGTTTATTGATAAAAAGGACCTAGAAAAAAAAAACCCATTCTTTATGGGAACAGGCTGATGAACACTGTAGGACACACACACACACACATATTCTGCTTGTTTGATGTGAGCGGATCAATGCAGAGGCAAAAATGTTTCCAGCCAGAGAGGCTGTGATGCAGGTGTGACCTCTCAGCAGCTCGTGAACTGACACAGTCCAACACTGCATGCATCCAATCACGAATGCACACAAACAAACACACTTTAATTTT
Source organism: Monopterus albus (assembly GCF_001952655.1). NCBI lineage: Eukaryota > Metazoa > Chordata > Actinopteri > Synbranchiformes > Synbranchidae > Monopterus > Monopterus albus. Next base: position 1,529,475 of record NW_018127926.1, read on the forward strand.
CTATTATCCAGTTTTTAGATGAAGTCGCTCAGGTTCCTTTGACATCAGCAAGCAGCCATTCAAATGCAGACACACAAACAAGCGGTTATGATTTCCCTGTCATAACACGAGTGTGGGAAGAGGAAATCAACTGACATTCTGAGAGGGCACCACTTTCAGAGTCTGTCCATGCACGCACATAACACACACTGTCAGTCATTATGAAACCGTGTGGTACTAGTCAGCATAGGAGAGTTTAACTGTCACAGCTGATAGGACCTGCCCTGCTCTGGTTAGCCCACTGCTCACGGCAGGAACATCATTGTTACATCCCTCCATCCGCCAGGTTCACACACCACTATGAGAAGTCCACCACAGCTGGTCTCATTTGCCCTATTTTCTCATTTCTTCCTCGTCTCACATTGTTTCCCCCCCCCCCACCATGCGTTGTTAAGAAATGTCTTCAGAAATGTATTCAGGAGCAACACACTATATGCAGCTGGTTCAACATCAGCTGAGTTCAACAATATAAATCTAACATAAACATATGTTTTGTGCTATGACAGCAAAATATGTGAAACTAGGAGAAAAGAAGAACCAAAGGAATTTACAACAACTGAAACCACACTAATATTTCAGTACAACTTCACATCACTTTGGGTTCATAATAGCTTACAAACAGAGATCTGAAACATTTTTTTCTGTGCTTAGAAACTAAAAACTATCTTACGTCTCCAAGTGAGGATAAATCTCTCGACTGTCAAGCCATCATACTGTTCTCATGACACAGTAGCTCAGTCCTTTCAGCAAATTCTGAAGTGTTATGTTCAATCAAACCACCACAAGTGTGTCAGTCTGGGGCAACGCACAACATGTACAAAAATGTTTCCTCTGTTACCACTTTTTTCCAACATTGAGAGTACTGCTTATGATTAATGGAGATGAGTCATGATCTGAGGGCAGGTTAAAGATTATGTCTCCAGCAACAAGGAAGTGTTTTAAATAAACCTCTCACCTCTGGTACTTCTCCCAGAGAAAGGGGTTCTGCACACGCAGGATCTTGATAATCCTGAATTTGGTCTCCGATACCGTCTTGTGGAAAAGGCTGTACACCGTCCGGTAGCTGCGGTCTTCACGTGAGACTGGCACCTGCAGGAAGTCCTGGCTCATTGTCATGGGCACCCAAGTTTCCGGACGGCTGGGTGGGTTGGTGGTTGTCGGAGAGAGGGGATGTGACACAAAGAGATCCATGGATGAGGAGGAGGAAGAGGAACAGGGGAGGGGAGATGAAGAAAGACCACCCAAAGTCCTAGAGACAAGAAAAGAAGAAGCAGAGGAAACACCAGGCATAAGGTACAATTCACAAAACAATTTCATAGTTTCCATTTATCTGCTTCAGTACTGGATGAATATAAAACACCAAAGACAAATGAACACACAGCGTATACACAGTTATATTAAGCACAGAAACAATTAACTGATTAATCATTTGACTGAAAATGAATTGTCAAACTTTTGGTAACTACATGTTTAAGTCATTTATCATGAAAAAATTCCTAATATTAGTTTGTTCCTCAAATGTGAGGATATAGGACTTTTCTAGGTTTCATATCACTGTAAGCTGAATACTAAGGCATTTTGGACTGTAGGTCAGATAAGAGAAGACATTTGAAGATGTTTTGCCATTTTCTAATTTTTTTTTTTTGTTGAGAGAATGAAAATTAGTTCTAGTTAGGACTCTGTTAATTCCAAAAAAGAATGTGAGATGTAACCTGATTTTAATCCAGCTGCCAGAAAAGAACTATATAATTCGGTACTTTGAAAAACAGAGACAACTAATTCTAATTTTTGGATGAAGTAAATAAGTGGAGTCCAGCATCGCAATGATAAAACTGAACATATAAATGTTATTTGGGTTTAAATGGAGCATTGGTTTCTATCTCTGAAAATCAGTGACTTTTTCTAAAGTCACCATACCTAACTAAATTTAATTAAATGCCTCACAACCTTTCCTGTAATTATACCCATAAAATAAAGAATTACCTACTGTGAATTTACTTTTACGCCTTGATGCTGTGACAGCTATGGTCACAGCACATTTTGCTACAAATTATGATCAACTACATTTGTACAGTTTTTATTATTCAGCTATAGAGGCAGTGACAAAAGTACGAGACATGAAATAGATGAAAACTGTGGGTACAGTCTAAAAAAACCTTTATACATAACAACCCACACATTCTTATACCGTAGGCCTTCGCATACAGTACAGCATGTTTTTTAATTTGCTGTAGTAAAATAAGGATGAAGGAATCACCAAACATTAGTCGACTAGGAGCTCAAACTTGTGCCCCGACAGATACGGCTGAGGTAATGACGAGAGCTGGAGCACTTTTTCCATTTGCTCGTGCCTGCTGGGAGGCAGTGAGAGCAGCATTCCAGGCCTGTTCATTTTTAGCAGCGAATGCATCAACAACAGGCCGTACATCACAGTGTGCCACCTATCTCTAATCCGTCCTACAGCTTTTCCCGTCCCATGTGCTTCCAATCAAGGATGCATCCAAACGTAAAACAAAACTGGCATGTCTGTGCTTCCAAAATCATATCTCACCAGGTGTCAACAATGACATCACTGCACTGTAGCTCCACAGCCGCCACCACCGGCCAAACAGCACAGCGGGGTCATGTAAAAATGAAACCCAGGCACCAAAAAAAGACAACAGGGAGGCAGAATGAGGGAGAGACAGGAGCGGGTACGAGAGAAGGGGGGAATAAAATGCCAACTGCGGAGCTGCCATGGAAGTGGAAAAAAAACCCCATTGTGTCTGGCATTTGAGTCAGTAACTGTCAAGTTATTGTTCTCCAAGTGTAAATGCTGTTAGCCCATCAGAAAGTGTGCATGTGTGTGTTAAGAGACTGTGATCAGTGTGTGTCTGAGTTAGAGCGACAATTTTTCTCATCTTTTTTCCCTCTTTCTCTCTCATCCTGTCTCATCCGGCCTCAATCACTCCCCGCAATCGATGTGTCTATTCCCTGTGTGCTTTAAAGAGATCACATACAGGCTGCTGCAGAAAACAAGTGTGAAATGAAAAGAGACAGATAACGAGAGACTGATGGAGGTGGGGGAGAGGAGGAGTGAAACGGACAAAGATTAGGAGAGATAACAGGGAGGGAGAGAGGAAGGAGATGGCTGAAAATAACATGAGGAGAGAGAGACAACAGAAGGAGAAAGCTGGGGAGGGGGCGAGGGAGAGTGTCAATCAAGTTAATAACCTCGACCTCTAAGCCTAGCACAGACTGTTCCTGATGCACACACGCCTTTTGGTCACTTGAGAGGACACTGCATTGATGAACATCCACACCCATGAAGAAAAAGAACCAAATATAACCAGACTAAGAGTAAACACTAAGAATTTAAAGGTCTGATTTGTTAGAGCTGGGTTTTGGGCCCCGTAAAGTGACTGCGTGATCCAGTTTTAGCCCCCACAATGTGATTAGTTGAAGCACAGGCAGGACAAACAGATGGAAAAAGTCAGAGAAACAAATCACTCAGTCCACATTCCAGCTCCCTGCAGTCGCATTTCACACTCCTTCACTCACCAGCCCTCCTGTGCTGTGCACCCTGTCTGGAAACCATTTAGACCTCTCACTGCGTTCCATCTCTCACTCACACACTAACTTGCTGTCTCTTTCTACACCAGTCTTTCAGTTTCCTGCTCCATCCTGCATCTAATTTTCCCCCCTCCTCCATCTCCTACTCTCCATTTTGTCTTCTCGTGACAGTCGGGGCCTTGCAGGAACAGCTCGTACTGGCAGTCGCTCTGTGTGGGACACTAGCGGGAACCTGCTAGAGCAGCCTGCTCTGCAAAAGAGGAGAGATGACTCCATTTGTTTCAAATCTGTAGCATTTGTTTCAGGAATATCAGTGAAGCCAGTGCCATGAGGCCAACTGCATAGGATGGCAGCTGAGAAAAGAAAGTTCCTGAAATCATCTTATTTCCTCCAGGAACTAGTAGGCAGATCCTACCTCATTTACAAAGTTTCTCACTATAGTGTATGTGTGTATATACAGTATATATACACTGTAGGCTCACAGGATCAACATTTTTGTATTTGTCCATGCACTCCCTTTTTCTGTTCTCTCTCTTTGTGTATCTCTTGTCTTCCGTCTCATCTGTTCCTGTTTGCCTCCTTTCATTTTCCGTCGGTGTGATTCGAGCCCACTTCGTTCTGCACAGGACAGCTCCTGCCAAAAAAATCTGAGCTTTCATATGTCTTATTATGGGTTTGAAGCTCAAGCGCAGGCTGCCAATATGCCGCAATCTTCCAATGTATAAAAAAGGTTACTGTGGTGTTCAGAGGATATTGAATATTCAGCTGTGACAATGACATTAACATTATGTGCCGACCTTTGTGTTCCTGCCAGTAGCCAAACAGGAACCTGAGACAGACAGAGAGCCACAAGGAGACAGTGTGTTACATACTGAAGGCCCAGCTGTGTGTGTGCATTATTGTGCATGTGCTGCAAGGCACTTTATGTAAAATCGAGGACTATGTGCTAATAAACAATGTGGGATCAAATCCAAAAAACTAAATGTTCTCTATGAGATCCGAGTACTCAACGATTGGTAAGACTTTGCCAAAGGGTACAATGGGAAATGGAGGAGGGGGAGTAAGAGACAAAGAAAGACTATCAATCAAGTGGATGACCTCTGCCTCTCCGCTGAGGACTGACTGTTCCTTGGAACCATGTCACCACAATCCCTAACAACTCTGGATCAGTAACACCCGAGCTAGTACTCTATAGGTACTCACCTCCTCCTTGTAACAGCACAGGAGATAGATACTCTACGTTATGAATGTCTTTACTTACTGTAGGTGGGGTGTCAGCATCACAGAAGACATGAACATGGGCCGCTTCTTGATCTGACGTCTGAAGCCAAAGACAGCGTTTTGCTGGAAGCCCTCCCTGATATTGAGGATATACTGGTTCTGGAGCGTAATGAATCGCACCTCCTTAAGACCCCTTGAACTCGCCTCCTCTATGAGTTTCACCACTGGCTGTGGAGGAGATGAGGTGTAAAAAAAGAAGAAAGGCAGAAAAAAAGGGGAGGCAAAGACATGAAGTTTAAAGTTTAGATTCTTTTTTTTTAAATCATTATGCATCTGCATTTTACTTCAACATAAGAAGGAAAAGGGAGCGTTTGGGGGATGTCACTGAAGTGTGTTCCATTGTTCAGATAACAAAAAGTGACATCATGGGACACCAGCTCACCTATACACACTGAGAGAAAATTTGGTGGAATAAATTGCAATTGGCTGGTGACAGCTGTGTCACAAACAGTGTTTATATACATATGTGTGTGTGTGTGTATGTGTGTGTGTGTATATGTGAGAGAGAGAGAGAGAGAGAGAGAGAGAGAGAGAGAGAGAGAGAGAGAGAGAGAGAGAGAGAGAGCCCATCACAGCGACTACACAATTGATCGGTGTGGGCAGAGTTAATGCATCGTGCCTCGTGTTCATAGAGCATGCATGCAAACAAACGCACACATAAACACACTGAGTGGCTCACCTCAGAGTATTCTCTCCAGCCAAAGTTGTCCCTGCAGTAGTACTTCCACACTGTGTGACAGCTGGAGGTTGGGCTTGTGTTCGTTGTGGGTGCGGGTAGAGGGCTGGGGGGAGTGGTCAGACGTCGGACATGGTCAAATTCCAGGTCACACACGCGCATCGTTCCGAAGTCCAGGGAAAACACCCGACCCCTGAAACACAAAGTTAAAATGAAAAAAAAAAAACTTAAGTACCTGTTCACAGTAAGCATGAAAACATAATACACATTCACACAGTCAGCTAACACGTGGCTGTGAGATTTTGACCTTGTTATTAAAAATGGTCAGACTTTATATTTTCCTCCGCATTTACATGACTAGACATGTGGCTGCTGATGGAAGCTCACTTTAACCCAGATGCCCCAGAGCAAGATGACCAAACCTCTAATTGCTCACTCAGTATGAGTCACACAGGATGACAGCATCTACTCACTTTCATGCCACAAGCATGCAAGGATGGGGAAAAAGGCATCCATTTACACACCATGAATAACAGATTCACATCTTATTCTTATTTTCCTCACAGCTCCTAAAAAGCTAAAAGAGATTCTGTCGAGATTTAAACCAGAATTATGTAAAGTATTATTAAATATGCAATTTCATTAAGCAGCATGATGGCAACAGTTTTGTGAATTTGCTTATTAGCTTTCTTCAAGAGTTAGTTAGGAAGACTGACTCCTATGTAGAATAAGAAGCTAGACCAGATCATTAGCTTAGCTAGTAGGTTGTACTGTGTTATAAAGTTCTGGTGGGAGGATTTTGTTACCTATGGACAGAGCCAGGCTAGCTGTTTCACCATTCATGCTAAGCTATGCTAACTGGGTGTAGCTTTATATTTAAAGGTATAAATGTGGGACTGGTGTCGATTTTCTCATCCAAGTCTCAGCAAGAAAGTGAATAGGCATATGTACCAAAACAAAACAAGGAGCTCTATTGTAAGATTCTGTGCTCGAGGATATATCACGATTACTAAAACATGTAGGGTTTAATCTACATCATGCTGCTATCCGTTTAAACAGTATGTATATTAGCCACTGAATGTGCAAAATATGCTAATATACTAGCATGTGCTCGGTAAGTAAATGGTGGAAACAGTATTATGTGCATATGTACAGCCACCCTCTTTGTCTTGACAAGCATGGTTAAAACCCCAATTTGTGTGTGTGTGTGCGCATCAGTCCTCTGGCAAATGTTTTCTGGGTCAGACATATTACTCACATGTGGGCATCATACACTGGCACGCTATGCCATGGACTGCACACAGACAGACACGCACACAGGCAGAAACACATGCTAACTTTGTGAGACCCTCAAACACACAAAAGATCCACACAGCCTGACAATGTTAATGGCTCATTGATTTTTTTGCCAGGAAAACTAATTGGATGCAACGTCAAAGGTTTGAAATGGGTGACTGTGCGTCTGTCTTGAAATGTGTGCACGTAAAGCAGGGGCTGTGTTCTGGCAATGCGTGTCCTTCAGGTTTGTGTGCACCTGATGAGTTATTCACCAGCAGCATAGAAGTAAAACCTCATATTATAATGGGATCACTGTAAACAAGTGCTCAGTTTCATCTATTGTATGTGCAATTATTGTCCACTGGGACTACACACACACACACACGCAGCTGTTTTGGTCGGTGTGGTGATAATGAGAAGTGCTGATACAAATAATATTTATACACTATTTACAGTCTGCACTTCTGCTAAGTCATGGTGTGACTGCAGGTCAGTAAGAGGAAGTGAAACAGGAGTTCATTTACTGAGCATGAGCAGAAACAGAACGGTATCAGATCAGCAAATTACCAGAAAGACAGTACAGGCAGATGATGGAGATATCCCCACAAGTTATTTTTACGGAGTGGTTTTAATCACAGGGTAACCAAAAATATTTCAGTTTCACATGAGAGAAAACTGAGAATTACATTTTAATATTAAAAGGCAGAGACAGACCGGGGAAGCAGAGGACAAAGTATGACGGAAAGAAGTGCTACGAGAAATGACAGGAGGATGAGAAAAGGCAAGAAACTACAAATGTAACACAAACAAACAAGCTGTGACAACTTTTCTTTCACCTCTGGCCAGACTGCTTTCATCTGCTCACTTTGATTTCTTAATTTTTTCTGAGTTTATTCTGTCACCCCTCTGCTCTGCTCCCTCCTTCATAGCTTCTCCATGTACAGTATCTCTGGTTTTTCTGTCTAAAAAAGAAATGTACTAATTCTCAGTACAGAATGATTTCTGCCCGCAACTGCATGTTATAATGACAAGAGCCTCCGTGCGAGTGTGTTTTTAGAGGTTTTATTATGCGGAAGTAAACTGAACTTTGTCACATTTACAGGAATCAGCCCATGTCACTGACCACCTCTTGGTATCTCTCTCTCCTTCACACACTCAGATGAAGAAAGGTCTCAAGAGAGGTCAGTCAATGATTTTCAAAGCCCTTCACAGATTCATTTCCCCCCCCAAGACTAGTTTGTGCTGTTCCAAAAATAAAATTCCACCGGTTAAATTAAGTGCACTGATATTCAGCACTTTCAACACAAAGGCCAATCAGAAGCTGAAGAGCGACACAAGGTATGCTGACTAAGGCAAGGTCGACACTTTCAAGATCATGTTTGAAATATCGCACTGCTCCTAGTTACACAAGTCAAATGAAAATGCAAATTGAAAGAGCAGACAGACTGGTGTGTTTAAGTTTTACTGCTGGCTTTGGGAATGATGTCGGTGTGCTCAAGGTGAAAAAAGGGGACCCCTGAGCAAAGCATTTGGTACAAATACACCCGGTTGTTCCTGTTCCGGGCAATTCCCAGCTTTAAATGTGTGGATCAGTGAGAGAAAGGTGTTGCTGGGGGAAAAAAAAAAAAGAAAAGTTCAACAAAACCTTTCCATAGGTAAATAAAGGTTAGGAAAACTCGCAGCACTGTTAAAACGGCTGTTAATTCCAACACTGCCTTCGGGTCAGAGACACACCTTTGAATTTTCTCACAGCTGCGCGCACACAAGTCCCTGCATACCTGCATCAGTAAAGCATTTCTGAAAGTCATGGACTAGAAAGAAAACAAAACAAAACAAAACAAAAAAAAAAAACAAAACAAAACATGCGCACTCATTTCACCCTCACCTTTTGTTAGATTCATGTACACATGCAAATTTCATCCAGTCACGCTCAGATAAGTTAGTAAGCCAACCAAATCTGCTGACAAAGGCTTCCTACACACACTGACGCTAGCTTGATGTCATGAATATACAGTATGTTACTTCCTCATTTTAGAACTGTTAACTTTTCTTATACATTTAAATGTACTTCATTTGACCTCGGTTTTAGCTCTACGGGGTGTGAATGACATGAAGTCAACCACACACACACAAAGAAATGCAAAAAATGTACACGGCGGTCTCGTGCATGTCAGAGTGGAACTCCCTGTCCTCTACTCTGTATCGTTAAAGCTCATCGTTCAGGGCGTCCTCTCTCTCAGCCTCTCGCTTTAAACCAGCCTGTACAAGGTGTAAAAGCTGAGCTAAAAAACAGGGAACGATAAATGAATCTAACTTTTAAAATAACACTTAATGATACTTGAAAAAGATACCAGGTGACAGAAGAAGAAGGGAGAAAAAACACAGAGTGAAAAAGGATACTGCTTGACTGGAAAGACAAAGTATGCACACATTTTCACATCTCTGGAAGCCCTCAAGGGATGGCTGGGGGATGAAAGAATGATACAAAGAGAAGGGAGAGGGCCTAAAAGAGGGCTGAAACGTAGATGAAGAAAGATACAGTAAGGAACAATGACAAGGGAAAAGGAGGAAGAGGTGGCGGGATTAAAAAAAAAAAAAAAGATATAAAGGCAGATTCTGAGTCAACAGAGGCAGAGCGACCCAGACCTCGCCTCTCTGATTCATGGCACGATCTGTCTGGCACATGAAAGACACGCACGCATACACACATTTGCAGCCTGATTGTCTGACAAGTCCTCTTTTCACACACACACACAATCACCCCCACACAAACAGGCACAAACATAAACACTACCATCCTTGATTTTCTTTGATTTGTGACACAATGAGGTGACATGGATTCTCCTGTTATGTATATACACATAAAAAATAATAAAAGAAAAGAAAAAGAACCATACACACACCATGGTGTCAGGTCGCTCTGCCCTTGGTGCTCGCTGACTCTTTATGTCAGTTAATGACAAGCACGGCTTTTATCACCTGGCCAACAAAAGACTATCACTCTCTCTCACACACACACACACAAATGAATAACATGTGCTTCGCCATGGTTACGCAAATAACAAAACATTTAAGTAGTGAAGTCTCCCCTTATACACATATTATGGGAAATTGTCCTAATTATAAGAGACTTGGTTGACAATTTGTGTTTTCCTGTAAATAACAAATGTCACACATTTCAAGGAGGAATAAGGGCGCAGGTGTTTTTTTTTTTTAGTCTCTCTCTCTCTCACAAACAGCATAAATCTGTTAACGAACAACCAAACAGAGGAGGATTATGACAGTATAACTTTTAGAAGTGATGACTGTGACATTCCTCCTCACCGCTGAGCTCACGATTGAGACGGATTTGCTGGACTCCCATTCCTGATTATCATATGGATGGAATTACCCGGTGCTATGGATCACACACACACACACACACACACACACACACACACACACACACACACACACACACACAGTTTATTTTTAGCCGAC
>NW_018127926.1:1539899-1583983 GCF_001952655.1 Monopterus albus
CCCATGGGGACCTCAATTTAGGTCCCCACCATGAAATGGGTCCTCATGAGTTGGTATGGAGTCAGGAAGAAGTCCCCACGTAGCAGGGAAAACACGTCCACACACACACACACACACACACACACTAGCTCAGTATAGAACACAGACACACACGGTAGAATAGGCTGTACAGCACATATTCAGGAGCAGACACACATTTTCTTTTCTCTCTCCCCTTTTGTTCTGCACACACAAATATGGCAGAAGGTAAATCGGGCTTGCGTTGCCATACCGACAGTAGAGCTTGTTAAGTCATCTGCTGCTCTTTAGGTCACTATTATCCTCTGGCTGCGGTAACCACAGTGATGCCTTCACCCTGTGTATGCGTGCTGGACTGCATCTCGAAAGAACGAAAAGTATCAGAGGAGCTCTCACACACACCCAGTATGAGACAGTGCAAATGACTGAAATGAGAGCTGAATAATCAGAACAGTATGAGCACATGGCAAGTTTATGGACTTTCATCGATCGACGGACTGCTCAGCGCTCCAGAATGAGTTTACCCAGCATCAACATGTCCCTGAAACAAACTATTTCATAACATTCACATCCACCAGAGGCATTTTCAGTTCGAACCTGCACTGTAAATAAACACTGAACAAGAAGAGAAGTCACGTGAAGTCATGTGCTTCAGGAATGACAGTGTTTTACATAATGTCAAATGTTTTAGCTTACATTTTCACCTTACCATTCTCAAACAGTCAAACTTGATTTTAGAGTCAGGGTTAGAAACACCTCAAGTGCATGTCAGCCACATTCTAATGGAACTAATGAAATAATGTTAAAACTAGCATGTAAAATATCACATAAAAGCTAAAAGAAAGACCTCTAATAGCCTGTATTCTATTAAAAGCTAGAATAAATACAAATCTTTGTGCTGTGCTGTCTAGTGCAAAACTAAATGACCCCTGCTCAATATAGCGGAAAATGCCTGTAATCACCACAATGACATCAAATATATAGATACAGTTATTGTGGCATTTCTAGTTTCTACTGGGGTTTCTGTCAAGTGAACCAGATTGTCTTGTCTGACTGTATGAAAGTACAACACACTCAGAATGTCTCTGAAGAGTTTGGGTTGACACCAGCAGGTGTGTATCCTGTTTGTGAGGCAACATGCAGTTTGCATAGAGTTTCAGTTGAAAACATGAGTCAACAAGTCAAACACACAGACGTACAAATGGTTGTACGCACACACAAGCCTGTGTGGTTGGTTCTGTGTGTGTGTGTGTGTGTGTGTGTGTACTGTCCACACAGGTCTAAACAATGATGGGAACTCAAAGACCAGATTCAGTCAAAGGGTCTGATGATGGGATCAGGGTGTAGGCCAGCTGGTGGAACGGTGAGGACCCACTGTGCACAGCACAACACAAACTTTGACCCCATTCATTTTAAATGGGACACAAATGAATCGCTTCACAAAGCACCGTGGGATTCCAGGCTACATGACCAAAGACAAGGAGCCAGAAGATAAAAAGAAATTTGCCCGGAAGCGACACAGTGAAAACTGATGAAGTAGCTTGTTATTAAACAGGTGAATGATAAAACATCTGTGGAAAACAGGATAACAGATGCAGTGGGATTCCTCTCTTATATGACATCTGCCTTCTAGATTACAAGGACAAAGAGAAGAGAAATGCAGCCTGACAACAAGTTGTACACGCTGTTAGAAAAGTGACAAGTTAAACAATAAGGTCGGTCATTTTCTATATGAATAGCATTTTCAATAATCCCCACAGAAAGACAAAAACTGTTAATGTCTGTCAGGCTCCAACCTGGATCAGCTCACTCGTCTCTGCCATAGAGCTCCATCGTTCTTATGATTAAAATCATATCAGTGAAACACACCACTGCACTGGGTGACATGTTTCTTCCTTACAAAGCAAAAAACTCCAAAAGCCCAGAACTTTTTTTTTTTTTTTACAGCATCTAAAGCAAGGAGATCTCTCACAATTCGCTGTTGGTTTCAGTCTCTGTATGGGGATTGTTGAAAATACTATTAATAAAACTACACGGAGGTAGCAAAGACATGCTAACGGGACAGCACATACACCTTTCTGTTAACCCATGAGAACGTTTTCACGTGCTAATGTTGGCCTGTGTCGACACATCCAGAGCGACAGGTGAGAAGTAGCAGAGGTGATGTTGCGCAATGCGCTCGCTCCTAGTGGGTCTTAACTATACTGCTGTATCAGTGACAGTTTTAACACGGACTGCACTTTTAACCCTGACAATAACCTGACTAATAAGTGACTAAACAAGTGCTCGCATTTTCTAATTACAGAATTAAAATTATAACTTCAATTGCTTTTAAGATGAGTTTATGTCTCAGTCAAATATTGATTTTTAGAACAAGTACAAGACAGTTACAACTACTTAACTGTGTTCACTTTCTGCCAGTGCAAATGTTTCTACAGCCTAAACATTTTAAACAGAAATGCCAAAGGTTTGCTTTCCGGCTTCTCAATTGAGAGAATTTGCCAGAATGTGTCACGTGGGCTACTGTGGAGAGCAATAAGCAACCTGCGTTTAGAATAAAGTCCTTGCAGATGTAGCCTGCTCTGTGTGGGAGATCTTGTGTGTGAATGTGCCTGAATACAGTACAGTTTCACAGGAAATGGTACATGCTCTTCTATGTCACCCCCTCAGTGCTTGCCAAGTGGTTGCGTGTGTGTATATCTTTGTGGGTGTGTGAAAGAGACATCTATCTCTGTCTGCGAAAAGACATGCGTGTGAGCACTGCACGCCACCGAGCTGCTCTGTGCACCATATTCGTGCAAAGCGGTGTGTGTGTGTTTGGGTGTACACAGTGGTGTGCGTGTCTCTGAATGAGGGAAGGAGAGAAGCTGCCAAGTACAGCTGTGTCAGTGACCGCACAAGGCAACTGGGGGTCATGGAAGTTCACAGCTTTCTGCCATGAGTGCTGTGAAGTCTGAGTTGGACGGAGCTTCGGCCAATCGCAGGGCTGGGTTTGGGAGCATGAAACTACAGGAAACAGATAACCAATATTGGAAATGGGGGAGTGCCGTTGCCTACACAAGGGCACAGATAGCTCATATGATAGTTCAAATAAAGTGACACATGTACAGTAGATACCCATTAACCAGGAGGCACATATAGGCCAAACAAACACCCAGGGAATTAAATAAGGGAATATACACTTTCAAACATTCATAAATAAACTGTTAAGATCTGTAAAAGTCACCTTTACTTGGCCATAGTCCACCAGCTACATGTTTACAGAACAGCTGTGGGTTCAAAGCTTTCCGTTTGTCAGTGGTGGTGAAACCAAAGAGAAAGCTCGAGCTCAGCTCAGTCTACTGTTTCCAACACACCAAACCAGAAGTGGCTTAGCATTCACCAGCAGCCTATCAGCTTACTGTACCATGTCACAGGTATCAGTTTACTCCACAGTAGCCGCCTCAGCAGTACTCACAACAGGACAACGTACTGCTGCATTGTACTGTACATTCCGACTCTACTGTCAGAAATTTGTTCTGCTCTAATGTTAATAACCATTAGAATAAACGGAATAAACTGAGATGTTGGAAACGCATACCCTTCAACAAGTGCATGGATTATGGTTTCACTTCCTATTTTGAATTGATTGAATTGAAAGTGAATTGATATAAAACAGAAACACTGAAAAAAAAATGACTGCTTCCCCTCACAGCAGGTATACACAGTACAGAATAAAACAAGCTGCAGTAAACACTAGAAAGGGATACTTACTGAAACTTGAGCCTGACTTGTTCATTGTCTGGGTTGCAGTACAGTCTCTCCAGCTGTTCCTGGGAATCGTCTGCTATGCTCTGCCACGTCTGGCTACTGGTCCTGCAGATCTGCCAGTGGTAGGGCAAGACAGTGTGGTGGTGGGCACAGTCACTGCCATAAGCACACCGCCCTTGGAGGAAATCCACACAGATGTCTACAGAGTCTGCCTGGTGTGTGTGATACTGGAGCTGGGTGAGCAGCTCAAAAACCAGGTCCAAGGAGGCCTCTTCGCTTTTATCCTGAAATAGCACTTCTTTGTCAGGGCGCAGTAGGAGGGGAAGTGGGTCCTGGACGCCACTGCAGTCTTTGACTGGAAGGATTTTAGCCCCAGAGGTTAAGAGGTCATTGCTTTTAATGGCCCCCTCCTGTTGAGGAGGCTGGGGTGCAACTATAGGAGGTATATCCCTGCCTGGGGGGGTTACTGCCACTGTGCTCCCGGCCGCCCTGAGGCCAGGTTTCAACTGAAAGCAGGGGCTGTCCGGGGAAGGATTAGTGATCTTGGGTCGCTCACCTCGCCGCTCTGTCCCATCAAGCTCCACGGTAGTATCGGCTATTTCCACATCACCCCCCCGTGCCATCAAGCCCGGTACTCCAGCCCCAGCTGCGGTATCTTCAGCAGCTCCCTGGCCTTTGATGCACACCTGGCCCAGGCCCATGCAGTTCTGTTTTGCCACGGCCGCTGCGCACAGGTTGCCCGGAGTCCGACTCGACTGGTTCCTGGGAACAAACACCCCATCCCCGGTATCCGTGCTCAGTAAAGTGGTCAATATGGGGTCCTGTAAGGCTCGGTGGAGGCATTTGGGGTCCAGTTTCCTCTGCTTCTTTTTGAAATAAGGTTTCACCAGCGGTATTTTGTCCGGGAGCCCCACGATCTGCTGTTCCGAGAAATCTTCCCCTTCCTCCACATTTAAACTCATATCCAAAGAGATCCCAGTCCGTAGTCCGTCTGCGGATTTCTGGAGAATGTGCAAAGTTTTATCCATGATCTCCTCCTAAACCCCGAGAGTCCTGAAAGAAAGAAAAGAGAGAAGGAAAGGGACAGTCATCACCTATAATCCTTTAGGCTGAGTGTTCAAGGTGAAGTCATCCTGGCGCATAAAGACATGATTAATAGGCTGCGTGTACGAGCTGTTGTGCCATAAAATAACCGAACACTCGACTTTCCTTTCCTGGAAAGGAAACCCCTCGCCTTCTGTGCACTGAAACGAAACCTGTTTAACCCCTCCGATAAAACTATTGGCACTGGTCTGATCCCATAATGGCCCTGCAGATAGCGGCCAACGTAATGATCTGCTTCCCCAGGCGCATTATAACCCCTTTAGAAATATCACATTACAGGAATAGCCTGCTGTATTGACTCTGGCTTGGAAAGGAGAAAGAGCTTCAAGCAGCCTGTAACCAGTAACTGAAGCGGAAAAATATTACCTAATCCTGTTGAAGGGAACTGGAGCGCAGAGTCACCAGCCTCAGATTAGCCAACAAAAAAACGAGAATACCCAGACATTTGGACAGTCTTTTACCCTTTATTCTGGTGTCTAACGCCATGCCTGCTATTATAAGTGCGTCTCCAAGCAGGCGATAAAATCACCCCTGTAACAAAACCCTCCCTCTCTCTCGGGACTATATATTTTGATCACGGGAGTCCGATATGTTGCCCCTGCCGTCTACGTGCTGCTTACATATCGCTGCCCGAGCAACTTTGCACGTAGGCTACAGTCGACACACACACACACACACACACACACACACACACACCCATACATACACATCTCCTACAAAGCAATGCGGCGGAGCAGCGACAAAAGACAAACGGGGCAGCCCTGGTTTCTACAGCAGCTCCCATCGCGTTAGGAAACACTTCTTCTGCAGAGCCGGAGCTCTGTGGGCTGCGGAGTTGAAAAGCTAGAAATCAAACAGTGAAGCGCTGCAGAAAGCAGGCAGGGCGATGTACTCTAATGCAGTTTCCCCTCCGCCGATTTAAGAAAAGACGAGCCTCTCTACATTTGTCTGACACCGAGATGACTAAACCGTACCTGCGCAACAAAGTCCGCTCGGTCCCCGTGGTCTTTACACTCTTTGGTGGGTAGAATCCAGTGCGCACATCGGCGGAGCACCGTGTCCACTCTGGAGACAACAGTATCCGTGCCTGCACTAAACTGTAATCCCGTTAGGTTGTTCGTGTCCCTTCTGCTGCCCCCGCCACTCTCATGCTCTGTCTCTATTTCATGCCGTCTGTCCCTCTCTTTGTATCCTTGTACCGGACGGAACAGCGCCGTAGACAGACCGACATAAAGCGCAGCACAGCTGTGGTGACTGACGCTCTGCCTGCCTCCCGGCTCTGCACCGCCAGGCCCCGCCCCGTAACCAGGTCACAGGCGGGGCTTTCAGCAGCCTTTATGTCGAGACCCGGAAGTAAACTGGTCATTATCAAGCAAACTAGGAACCAAGTAATAATGTAGGCCTTTTGCTGAAGTAAAAATGACCACTGTCCATTTACTCCACCATATCGTCCGCATTCAAAATGTCAACTCAGGGAATCATTAAAATATGTTCTACCCTGTCCCCGAGTACACAAAGATTCCCCAAAAACAAACTCAGCTGTTCGACTGATACTACCTGTCCACGGGTTTTCACTTAGTTTATTTAAAATATATATGTGAGCCCAAATTTAAAACAGTAAAGCAAGGTCTTAAAACTATATTTTAACACAGGAGGCATCTAAAGGACAACCTCACAAGATTATTGGTGATGATGCAGGACATGCCATGGTTGTATACGTTTGTGGTTGCAATTCATCACATAACCAAAACAAACAGTGCACTGGGTCTGGGAGCCTGGGGCAGCTGCCCACTTTGCCCTTGTTTAGAATATAAGGTCTATAAGATTAGGTGTAACAGTATCTGCCTACCAAATAGACCTTTTACAACCTAGCAACCCAAACCTTGACCTTATTACTTGGCCATGATTAAGGAATAAATCCTATATAAACAACTTCACATATATTAATAAAGTAACTAATTATAAACCCATTTGAGAAATCAGTTATCAACACTTTAATGTTGTATTTGGCTAAAGTTGGACTAAGTTGAGCTGTGAACTGTATTTCAATCAATAACAATAAATCAGATTTTGCAAGTTGATTACATCAATTGTAAGTAAAATATGTCTGAAATTAACCAAAATAAAAATAATTAAAGCAGCTTCCCCCACACTGTACACACACTTTATACAGGGCTCAAGCAAATATTTTCATTTGGTTTTCTTTATGTAAATATGCTAACGCATGGTGTATAAATAACCTGTTTTACACATTAGCTCATTTGTGCATACAAGACATTTGTTAATTCAAATATTTTGTTCATTAGGTTTTGTTTGAAGATGATTATCTCACCTCTCGTGACAGTTCTTGTAAGGAGGTGAAACTACATTGAGAATATCACATCAGATTATTTCACATGACACTAAACATGAAACCTGTGACTTAATTATAATCCTGCCAAAAGCAGATAAAACCAGGATGAGTCATTTTTCTAATATGCTTATCTGGTTTCTAAAAATTTCTTATAGTAATTTAGGAAGCCTGACTCTGACCCTTGTAGCTGATCTGTCACATCTCCATAAGCATTGTTTACTGACTGTGCGTTGTGTCAGCTTCCCTGTCCTCTCTGTTTTACCAGAAGTGGTTTTTAGGAACCGGCTGTGCTGTACTGCCTTATTGCATCAGTTTCATTTTTTGCAAACAAGCCTGCTCACCCAAACATTTTCTAGTTTCTAGAGAGTGGACTTTAGCACTAAATGCAAATTTGTTATGTACTTCTATACATCAGATTATAACAGGAACAGTTCAGGGGTTCTTGTATCTTATGTCAACACAGCTGGTGTGGTGAGAGTTATCACTTTATGCAATCATTTCCAAATACTACCTAAATACCTACTACCTTAGACGGGTGGTTTTAGAGATAAGCCTGCTGTGACAGTCACAAGCTGCACCGCATTATTCCCTTTCAACTGGAATTAGAGAGTTTTAAAACTAGTCTCTATAAGGACTGTAATGCTGTTAACCCATTAAGGTTAGGTGTAGAGTTTGTCTCTGGAAGAAGCGGAGATGATGAATTTGGTCTTCTACATTTCCTATTGTTCCAGTAACTGACATAACAGGAAATTAAAGTAACCCTCATTTCCCACTCATGATCCCTGTGGGAGACACTATGGCGGAAACTCTAAACTGAATATATTTTTAATGAGATTATCTATTAATAACCCATTCACTATTTAAGCGTATGTATTTTTCAGCATCTTTCCATATTATCCTGTTGAACTGACAAAGGGGTAAACCTCCTACTAATGTTCCACAGCTATTTATACACAAACCTCTTTACTTCATAACATCCACAAACCACCAGTGGCCCTCTGCGCTGTTTTTAAGTTGTTGTTTTTTTTATTTTCTATGTACAGGCTACAGGCTGAGATTCAACAGCAACAGGTCAGAAATGAACAGAACTGTGTGCAACCATCTTCCAGACAAACACAGATGCCGTCAAAGCTGTTCCAATGAGGGTTAGTCATTTGGAAATTACATGCCTGCAACTGAAGACACAGGAGAGCTGACGTATATGAGAGTAATTGCCTGGTTGCATACCGACGGATCTCGAGCATTCCTCCTTGGCTGACATGCAGAATGATGTCCTATTGTTCAAGTTCTGACTTGTCTCAGAGGACGCCCTACAAAAGACATACCTGCCTGCCAAATCCAACTCACTCGCTGTCTCACAAAAATCAGTGAGTGATCTCAACACGTGAAACAACAAGTTCTGTGATGGTCCTCTAATACATCTGAGGGAGCGCGTTGTTCTGAAGAATAAAAAGCTAAAGAAGCATTACAGGAATATTATAGTCATATCACTTGAAATTAAAAATGATATAATGTGTCATGCAGTTTAGCAGTATCTGTACTGGGAGTACCTTTCTGGTAAAACACATACACACTCATTCTCAGACTTGGTGAAAAAATGTATTGACACTTCATCACTTCCTGTGGCTATATTTTTGTCCACTTATCTCCATAACAACAGGTCAGAGCAACAGGGTGAATGCTTTCAAGAGCAGGAACATAAACCCAGGTATGCTTTTAATCCCATGGCAGCCCCACTCAGTCCCAAATAAAATGGAGCATAAACGAATTCTACGAACACATAAAAGGGCATTAGGTGGGCCGGTAAAGGTGCTGCATTTCAGGCCCCACCCTCTGAATCTTATCTGTTCACATGCCTGCACACAGCACAATTACTGGAGGCAGATCAGTTAACACTGGTGACAGGCCCTCAGCCTTGACACGCCTGTTTTACACAGTAAAGAGTTTCCACAGGATGGAAGCATAAAAATATGTTTTATTGAGGTAATTGCTGTTGGACTGGCAGTGGAAGCCATGGGTGCCATAAACAACGATGAAAGTCTCACTGTATAATTATTGTCATTACAGCCATTAATTTTGTCTTTTTCATGTGAATCACAAGGAGAAAACATTTTGTTGTTGCTCATTCTGTACTTTTGTAAAAAAAAAAAAAAAAAAAAATCAAATGCAGAAGTTTCAATGAAGTATTATTACATAAAAGCCTGTAAAGTAAAGGAGCTAACTACTTCCTCTGTCACTGATATGACAGAAAGCGGCCTCAGACTGTTTGCTTTTTGTGACTAAAGTTCCAGATATGTGTAACTTCCAACGCCCATGGCAGGTGCCTGATTTTTTTGGTCAGTGACGCATCTTGTGCCATTCTTTCAAAATGAAACTGGTTCTGTGTGAGTCTAAACACCACCTTTGGGTTGTGCCAAAACCTTCTTTCATGACTAATTGTTTTTTGTGACTGATTAAACACAATACAAATAAAGGTGTTGATGGACTATTTGAAATGGTCCTGTGAATATTGGAAAACCCCATTAATTATGCTAAGTGGGGGTCTACATATACAGTACAATGCATGGAGATTGTGTAGTACCAACAAGAGACATGTAAATGAGATACAACATGTAAAAGTGGCTTAGATTTTAAAAAATAAACAATAGGGTTGAATAGAAAAGACAAAACATGCCTGCAGATACTTGTGTTACACTGGTTACTTCCCCTCTAAACTATACATTTTTAAGTTCGGTCAAAATCTCAACACCTGTTCTGTATTGCATGCATGCTGTGTGAACCAAATCTGGCTTTACACAGTCAGAAAACTGTCAAACTGTCTGAATTAATGGCCGTTAAGTTCAAACAGCTTTTAAGAGAGCATCACCAGTGCACCTGCAGCCTGCGTGTACCCAGGTAGACTTAATGTACACTGAAAAATCTCTCACACAATTTATTTTTAATGTAGCTTTACAATTTTTCACAAGTGATAAAAGAAGGCAAAGAAATTATGAATTTTTGCCAGGCAGCTTTAATATGTGAAGGAACCCATCTAGAGGTACTGTATATGAAATCATCTATAAGTACAACTGTTGAAATGTTGTGTATTATGCTACAGTTGTGTGCATAAAATCAGTCAATAATACACAGTTAAATGTGCCAAAGAATGGGAGAGCATTCACATGGAAGCTCAGCAAATGAGTTAAATGATGTTTACCCATTATTTGGCCCCAGTGTGGGGTGTCAGGCCATGCCGTGATAAATCTTCAGAGCCCCACAATAAGCAACACCATTTTCAAGACCTAACCTATTCTTAACACAAAGCATCCCTGAACTCTATCCTCATCTGAGCAAAGAGCAGACATGTGGCTTGACACACAGCATCTACACTGTATTTGCTCAGGTTGAGCAGTGGCTGGTCCAGCTGGCTTGTGATGGCAGTCACCTCTGAGAGCCAGGTCCACACAACTGTCCAACCACTGACACTGTTCTACCAAGAATGTCAAACAAAAATAATACACTACTAACAACTCCAGTGAGTCAATAACTATATTATACAAACAACAATATAACGACTGTATATTATACAAAGATTTTTACAAACAGTACAAATTTGTGCATCTTGGTGAGTAGCAAAATCTGCGTTTGTGATGATGTAATCAAACATTACATTACAAACAGTTTAATGGGATGTTAATGGCCCAAAGTGCTGGAGGAAACACATTGCATGATGGTGTAGACCCATTATGCCTTGCAGGAGAATAAAGGCTGGCGATCCAGTGGTTTGGGACCATTCTGCATGCTGTCGTAAATTTTCTTACATAGCCTACATTTATTTTCATTACTCACGGGGACTTTACACTGACTTACATTAATTTCCTGGAGAATTACCCTAACCTTAACTACTACTCCCCTAATCTTAACAGTTACTCTAACCTTAAACCAAGTCATCATTCAAAAATTTAACAATTAATATGGTGGGACCAGCATCTGGTCCCCATGAGGAAGGTGAGTCCCCACAATGTGGGTTACCAGGCACACACACACACACACACACACACACACAGATCCTTGTGGTCGACATTTACAGGGTCCATACATAAAACTACATTCATTTCCAGGAGATTTACTCTAACCTTAACCAAAACCGACACTTGCTCTAACCTTACACCCAGTCATTTTAGTAAAAATTAATGAATTAGTTGTGGGGCCCAGCCTCCAGTCCCCACAGGTGACGTCCTGACCCTGCAATATGGTCAGGAGGTCAGTGTTCCGTCCCCACAAGTATAGATACACAAGTCCACACACACACACACACACACACACACACACGGTATCCTCTAGTGTTGACATACAACACAGACAAATATAATTCTTTCTATGACCTAACCAGTTCAGCTACCTGTAAAGTTGTTTCTCTCAGACAACAGCATGTAACCTGAAATAGCTTACAAAGTTATGACAAGCACGCTACTACAAGCTGATTTACATGTAGAAGCATGTGTATTAGTGTTTCATTTGCTGTTGGGATGTGGACCTAATATGTGGGTTGGACATTAATATTTATTTTCAGAGCCATTGATTTGCTGTGGCTTGGTATAAATATTTATGATATAATTTTATAGGATACATTACACTAAAAAACTTGTGTGGAACCTGCACTTATGCAGCCCAGTTTGAGGTATGTGACTTTATCTTGCTCTGGTAGAGCTATAATTACATCAAGTTAGACAAGAGTCTGCAGTCATGCAGCTCTGTGCTAACATGCTCACAGTGACAATGCTAACATCATGATGTGTAGCAGATGTAGCATTTATCATAATCACCATCTTAGATTAATGTGCTAGCATGCTAAGATTTGCTAATTTGCACTAATTACAAAGTAGAGCTGAGGGTGATGAAAATGTCGAAACCACAGATTAAACTCATTTAAGACATCACCAAATTCTGTCTTCAGATGAAAATTTAAGTCACATTACTACAACTCATCATAGGAGAACATGAATACCTAAACCTAATTTTGTGCTAATCCATCTGGTAGGTGTTGAGATGTTTCACTGGAGAACTGACAATTTATCCTCTGACCACCATGAATATTTGTACAAAATAGCAATCCATCTAATAGTTGCTGAAATATTTAAATCTGGATAGAAGTAGTGGACTGACTGGCAGACAGACAGAACAAATTACAGCTAGTGTGGCTACAAAAAGATCCAAGTTGTTTTCTCACTGTGTTGATCACTGCCTAGTTTATTCACCATTTTCTTAACATGCCACTATGTATAAGCGTTGCCTTTTGTAAGACTTTTCAGGCTTCTAACCATACATTAACCTTTAGAAAGAACCATCTCAGTGTCACATCTCATCTGTTTGAGTGGCCCCCTATAGGTGAGAATGACCTACTCACATACAGGTTCAAAGCATGGTATCAGTGATCTGTGCTGCTATGGTAACATAACAGGAATGCATATGTGTGAGAGAGCGAGAGAGAGAGTACTTGTGTGAGCGTGTGCTCTGGTGGTCTATTTGATGATCAACTCCAAGAGTTGGGCATTATTGTATGTTTGAGGTTCAAGGAGAGAGGTGGAGAAGAAAGAAAGAGGAGAAAAAGGAGGTGGGCAGGGGCAGAGAAGAGGCTGAGGGTCAGCTGCACAAAAGGGTCTTTGGCCCTGGTTCCCCGGGTCAGGGCTTAAAGGGCAGGAAGTAGTGAAACAATATCCGGCACTTCAGGTTGGGAGCTCCCACCCCCACCAGACTTCAGTCACTCTACCTCACACACACACAGGTCACCCAGTGTGCCTTGACAATGTATGTTGATCAAAGGAAAGCTCTGGCACTTGAGCCAGGAGGCAGTATAGAAGATTAGCCTGGGAGGGAGAGTGTGTGTTTGTGTGTGTATGTGCTGTGGGTTGGCAGGTTTCTCCAGCAGGCAGTTTTCAAGATTACACAGCTAGAAATGCAGTGAAACGTCATTTCTTTCACAGTCACATAAAGTATTAGTGGCACATACTGTTGGTAGTGTATGAACAAGGATTAGGGTTATAAGTTACCATATAAATAATATTTGTCATCAAATGTGTGCTTGACAAAGCTTTTTGGAGTTTTCAGAGTTAATAGAGTCTTATTAGATGATAGGACTAGCTCACTGGTCACCTCACTAAGTACAACACAGTTCAGGAATTGTCCTGATGGACCAGTCTGCCTCAGCTTGCGAGGGCCAGTCTGCTTTTTTCCACAAACTCCTTAGACAATGTACAGCCTACAGATATTCAATAGGCCATCTTAGCTCCAGGGACACGGCTGGTGCAATGAACACATTTTGTAGCACAACTGCAAAGTATCTGGAACAGTTGATTGAATGCGCTATCAAACAAAACATGGACAGACAGAGGAAACCTGTGGCTAGCAGTGCAGAAATGGAACATCATTCAGAAAAAGGCTTTTCTGGCTGATGCCTCAAAGACTACAAAAATAACTGACTTATTTAAGCAGCCTGCTGCTCATGATGAGGAGAGCAATGAAGAAGTAGGAGTATCAAAGATGAGTGATCAGGAAAAATGAGCTTATTTGTTTTATATATTAGCCTACCACAAACTGCACACAATTTAGTAGACTGTTTGGTTAATTAATGACCCATTAATCAATAAATTTGTTGTGACAGTTTGATGTGTCAGACCAGGGGAGCTTGAATTACTGGTCTGCTTTTTGTTGCCATTTCACTCCTGCATAACAGTCAGTTCTGAAGCATCACAATTAAGAGCAAACCACCAGATACAGTATTTTCTAGCAATGACCAGGTGATCTATTTGTTTTTTTGTGCACTAAGTTAGAATTTAACATGTCATATATGTATGAAGTGCATCCTGCTTGTACAAAGTTTAATGAGTGGAGGTACCTTGGACACTTGACATTTATTTGGCAACCTTTGCTGGTTGCCAGAGCAGTATTTGTCATATAAACTTAGCCATTGTATTGATGCAGAGAAATAGCTTATGTTGTGCTACATAGTTAGATGGGCGTTAATCCTCTGTAGGCATTGAAGATATTTGCCAACTTAATCTCAACATGTAGTAGCTTCTCTAGCAGAGCTATGGCTGTTTTCATAGAACGTGTTTTCTCTGTTGTATTGGTGACATGTGGAAGTGTTTGGAAGCTCAGGTTGCCTGTACATATTTTACTCAGGTCATGGCTGTGTTTGTTGTTGCTGTTGGCGGGGTATTTAAACAAGTGGTAAGGAGTCTGGGCAGGTTGGATGTCTACTTTATTTGTGTCATCATCTCAGATTTGAACAGAAGTGACACTCCAGAGAATACTACTTTAGGTGCTTCATTGGAGAGAGAGCGTGAGCACAGACGCTGTGAAGGACAAAGATGAGGGATGACTGTCTAGGTCTGTGCTGTCAAAGAGGTTGTAGCATGATCACAACTGGTGAAAGAAAGAAGGAAGAGGAGGTGCCAGAGAGGGAAACACAGCCAGAAAGCTATCAAGAGAAGATTGTAGAGCAATGGAGTCACTGGAGAAGTCAGTGTGCTCTGCAGCTGGGAGATAACAGAGAAGAAAAGAGAGAGCGAAGGTGGAAGTAAGGAGGCGAGGCCAAACAGGTGGACGTGAGCCAGCATGTTGGAGCAGAAACTGTAGCCCTGGAGAGGATAAGTGGGTAGAAGTGAGGAAAGGAGAGGAGGAATTTTAATGACCTAGAAACCAGCTCAGCAGGTCTGGAGGGGTGAAATGCCACAGATGCTTCCCTCATCCTCCACTAAGTTTCCTTCTTCACACTGGACACATTACTAACTTAAATTTCAGTATTATTAATTATAGGGATCATTATTACCACCTACGTTATTTCCCACACCTTCATGTCTACCCCTGTTCCACAGTTACTTTTTTATGGTGGTTTCTGTTTTGAATCCCAGAGGCCTGTTTCTGTTTGTATGAATGTGAGTTAATGATTCCTTTAAGTTTCTGTTTACAAGTCTCTCCCTTCCCCTCTGCAGCTGAAGCTTAAATCTGACCCATGACGCACTCTTTCATCTGCTATTTTCCTTTCTCCCTTAGACTCTGTGCTCTGTTCCACTCACGCAGGCCTCAGGAATCCTTCTCTGACTGTCCTGCTGGAGTTTTGCTGGCAGTACTAAATACAGGGCTCTGACATGTGACACATTTGTATGTGTTGGGTAGGAAAGAGGTGGGGATGAGTTTTGGTTTCCATTATCTGTCCTAGTTTTGGTCCTAAGTTTGGTTGTTGCACATGTTATACAAGAGTATTTTTCAATTATTTAAGGTCAATTTAAAACTATAAGTATAACTTATTAAAGAAAATATTTTTTAAACAATTCATTTCACCATTTATCAGTGTTATATATTTATTACTATATTGTCATATGTGACTCATCGTTTTGAGTCATATGCCCCACATGGCTCTCCTGATTTCATTGTTACTTTCCTAAAACCCCAGATCAGAAAAAGGTGGGATGGTATCTAACATCAAAATTAAAACTGAAAGTAGTGATGTGTAAATAGTGTTATTATAAATAAATGTATGGAAATAAACAATGATCTCTCTCTGAGCCAATCTTAGTGCCAGTTTCAGAGTCAAGTAGTATCTTCAGCTGTCACTGTCGTGTCTAAGACAGTGTTAATCCTGTTAACCAGGGAATGAACTCAACTGAATGCTGCCATCATCTCCACAGTAAACCGCCTGCACCGTCCCTGTTGAGGTTTTAGCCACAGAAACCTTGAGGTCCCAGGAATCAGACAGAAAAGAGGATGTATAAAATTTCTTTTTGTTCAGGAAGTGGCAACAATTGCACTGTTTGCAACTCTAAAAACAGTATAGATGATGTTATTTGACAGGATCTGAAATGTCTGTTTAACTGTATAACCAACCATGTATTACTCAGTATGTGACTATAATCTCAGACTGCATGGAGACATGCAGTCAGATCTACAGTATATTTAGTTAGCTATGGGACATGTTGTATTTATTCCAATTTAAGACGAGCTACTTGAAAAATAGGTTCTTTTTATTTTCCATCTTCCTCAAGCAGGATTTTCCTCATAAATTTTATATTGGTCAATGCAATTGCCCCCAGAGGGTTTAAAGGTTTCAGTGTGAATTGTTTAGGCCATCTGCCCAAAACTTTTTCCCAAGATATTGCAAAGAATACTAACCAGATTGCCACAAAATACAAAGAGCATCTATCATTCCCAAAAGGTAATTTGCAGTGGTTTTGCTCATCAGTTGAACTTGTCTTAATCAATATTTATCTAAGTAAATTTATCTTTAAAAACTAATAAGGCTCTGTGGCCCTGTGACCTGTCATTGAACACTGACATCAAGCCACACTTCATGTACTTTCTTCTAGTTCCAAACTCCAGCCAAAATGTCAGCTTTTCACAAAGGATATCTCCTCGTCTACTGGGCAGATTACAGCACATTTACACACCCGCAATATATTACAATAGCAGTGTGGTTGTTAGTGTATTGCTTCTCTGCTTTTTTCATGGCCTTTCTTTTCCTGTTTTCAGCCTCTTTCTCTGTCGGTTATCACCTCCTCTCCTACTCATCTGTGATACTCTTTCTTCTACTTATCCTGTCATATTATGTTTCCCTGTCCTACTCTCTCACTGACCAGCCACCACTCCAAATGACAAGCATATAAAGACATCAGAGGAATGGAGAGGGAAACAGGAAAAGTATAATAATGAGAAAAAGAGCTGAAGGGCTGTTGGCTAGTGTTCGGATCTCGTCTACACTGACTGAAGGACTGGTGGAGGATGATAGAGAGAATGACACTACACCATTTCCTGACTGGAAAAGTAGTTTGGCAGAATGGTTGTTGTTTTTACTCACACACACATACACAGTTGAACACATTCAAGCAGAAATACAGAGATGTTGACAGGAAAACAACTTGTTGCCAGGATGGAGTGTTCATTCACTGCTTCTCCTCTGTCTCTCTGCATTCACCAGGGTACTGCCAAACACACACATAAGCATTGTTCTGTGCAAAGTTCTGTATATGTTTGTGCTGTGCATGGCAACTACAGCATTTATTGCAGCAATAAGTGTCAAAGATGAGCTATGAGTAATGGAGCTAAAGGTGAGAGGTTGACATGTGATTGTGCATGTTTTTTTTTTGTACGTGGATGCTCAATGTTTGTATGTGTATTTGTGTGTGGGCTGTACGACAACTGACTCACACAGAGGGTGAACTTTAGCCCCTGTAGGTTCTCCACAGGAAGCATGTGTACAGCAGCTGCCTTTGTGTTGAGGCAGGGTTTGAAAAGGAGTCAGTCACCTCATTTCCTGGCAAAAGGACAGAGGCAGGAGAGGAGAGGGGAGGAGAAGTAGAGTCAGAGGAGGAGTAAAACAGTGGAGAGAAAACATGGAGAATGAATCAGCTTTTTATGACATAAAGACCAGGACGAATAGGCAGCAAGGTGGTGTTTTGAACAACGCATCATCCTTAATCTAGAGTTAATGACCTTCTGAGTATAAACACACTCCCTGCTGAAATGTCCTTGAGTAAGTCTCTCTGAGCTCTTACCTCCTCTTGAAAGGAAGCAAAACAAAAGTCAGTGTCTTTCCAGGGAGCCACCAGCTATTTGGTTTATTTTATTAATATTATCACTAATTTGAGAACCACGAGGACTCTAGCTCCACCTCCTGGCCTGTTGCTTTCATACACCAGTTGCATGGGAGGGAGATGGAAGGAAAAGATTGTGTCAAAAACCAGATCTGAGTGACTCAGTTCCTGTTAAATAGGGATCCATTTACAACAGTGATGTTACAAACACATACACACACACGCACACTGCTCTGCATCCTGTAGTCTAAACATGTGGATATGAGTCTTTTCAGTCTTCCCAGAAATTATACACAGTACTAATGTGGACCAGTTGGACTGCTTCTTACTGTTCGAACATACAAATACTATGTGCAAGTAAAACAGCTCCATTTCACTTCTCTCTAATACACAAACACAATGTTGCAGACATATGAATAACTTTCAAGGAATAGTTCAAACCTCTGTGAAAATCATTTTCTTCCTTGCCTATAGTTACAAGAAGATTGACACAAATCAGTCCATTCAATAAAAAATGGGAACCAGGCTATAATTAGCTTAGTTGCAAAAGCAACAGTCTGTAGTTTTATGGGGAACTGGAGACAGGTGAGAGAAGGAGAAAGCTGAAAATGTTAGTGGTCTCTTTCAGGATGCCAGTGCCCCCATCCACAGAACATGAGCGGTCAGTGAATGGTTAGATGAACATGATGAGAATCATATGCTATGACCCTCACAGTCACCAGAAATTAATACAGCTGAACATTTATGGGAGATTTTATAGCGACATGTTAGACAGCATCTCCACCACCATCATCAATAAACCAAAGAAGGGTATATCTTTTGGATGAATGGTGTTCATCCCTCTAGTCAATAATAAGGTGCACTGAAACTGTTCTGGTGGCCCAACACCTTACTAAGACACTTTATGTTGGGTATATGTGTAGCACTATTAGTTGGGCAGTTAGAGAGATTTCTTTGAGTCTCATCTTCATCATAAATTTGCCTGGTTCCAGTACTGACACCAGAAAGTCACTGCACCCAGCTGGATATAGTATGCAAATTGTCATTCTTAGAGATAGTGATAGGTAGCTTCTGGACAAGCTAGTGTGCAATCTATTGGTCTCTTGGCTCCAGCGTCTTCTAACCTAGGTATATGCAAAAAACCAAATGAGCATAATTTCCAAAAATGACAGGCTATTTCCTTAAAACAGAGTAAAATAAAAGTGGATGACATATCGCTGGAAAGAAAAGCACGTCACCAGACACAGTGAGATGAAATAAACTACAAAGGGACTATAATAAAAACCAGAGGAAATGAGATCTGGAGGCTGACACAGAAAGTATTAAACAGTACAGGCAAATAGAGGGGAGTAAACACGTGAGAGGGAAACTAGAATACAGACAGGGGTGGGAGTTGACTCAGCAGTAGGGAGGAGATGATATTATAGAAATTGTGCTGCTTGCTACTGGCTTTGTGAGAAGGTTAAGTCACTGAGATTACATGTTTCACTGAAGAACTGCTGACCCAGCTGGAAGACAGCTGCAAGTGCCCCATGTGTGCGTGTGTTTGTGGACATGTGCCTGTGCATGCATCAGTGTCTGCACTGCCTACGTGCTAGGTAAAGCCACCATGTGGTTTCTTAAGAATGGGAGGGTTTATCCCACTCCCCTTCCAATACATGTCCTGGAGATCTAGAAATACACATACACTCACTACGTTGAACGGTTGGCCTACAACCCCTGGACTGCACCACCAAGCCAGCTGTCATTCTCAGAATTTCCACGAACATCCTGGGAACATTCAGGACGGTGCCAGGCAACTCATGCTAATCCTAACCTTAAATATAACTTCATAAGAAGTATAAAAAACAGATTTCTCTCTTTTCCTTTTTTTGCTGCAGTCATTGTCCCATCATCTCTAAAAATCATTCCTCTATAAAGGCACTTACAGTACATGTACAGTTATTAGCATTCATTCACTAGCTAGTGATACAACAAACATGCATTCTATTCTTTCCCTCTTTTTTTTGAAACTACTGGACAGATGAAAGTGTACTAATTCTGTTTCACCTCTTCAGCATGTGGCCAAATCCAAGGATTAACAGATGTGCCATGCCTAGTTATAGGCACCAAACTACAGTTAGACAGTTGCTGTTTCAAAGAGGGGTTTAGTGAATGGTTGGCTATCACAGATGTTGCATTCACCAGCAAGGTGTTCTTTTAATGTCTTTTTGATACTTTCACACATGCACATTGTGGAGCGTACTGTTGTCATACAATATTGCCTAAACCTATATACACGCGCACACACACACATGCCATCATAGTGAAACATGATATTGTTATCGTGGCAAATCTCCCCAGTGCATGTCACTGTCTAATTTACTGGTGTCAGACCTGTCTGTCCTGCATGCCAGCAGCTTCATGACATACTGCTTGGCGTGTCTCTCTTTGCATGCACCATGTACGTGTGTGTGTGTGTGTGTGTGTGTGTGTGTGTGTGTGTGTGTGTGACTGGAGACTCCCAGGCTGCCAGCTGTACTATCAACATGTCCAGAAAGAGCCTCGTCTTGCTTAAAGAAGACAGAGAGGGGGGAGGGGATGCAGAAGTCATTTGGAGGGTCACTTCAGGGAATGTCCTTCATCTGGTGCTGACAGAGACGGGGACAGACAGACAGAATAACAGCCAGATGTACTGAGCAGGGCTTAACACCACTGCGAGGGTCACTTCAGCTAGCAGCTTAAGAAAATGTGGAAAATGAAAAACGAAAAGGAAAGGATAGGATAAGACATCTTTTGTTTAGATGTAATCAGTTTTAAATTGTTTATTTCCATTAATCAAATATACCGATTGAACTGAACTGTTTGAAACAATTTCAACATTATTTCAAAATAAGCATGAATCTATCCAGTGACATCATCTTTTAAAATAACACAGCAGACTGTGACTCATAGCCGCTTTATTTCTTTTTCAAATTAGGAATTTAACATTTTAACTTCAACTTCTGATATGTTTTGACACATGCTAAAACTAGAACATTTTTACAAAGAAAAAAGTTTTCCTTATGTTAGCTCATACACCTTAATGTAATGTACTCCAGGGGAAAGTCCCTTTTCAAGAGAGACAAGCAAATAAGACTGTATGTTCTCCACAGGACTAGGAGTACTTTACAACCTCCCCACACAACATGACAGTGAATACTGCACCCTGCAAACAGAGCCCTCTCCGCTAGTGCTCTGACACCAAGCAGCGACAAACATCTCATCTCCTGTATGGTCACAGAACCAGGACACAGATCCTGTCACCTCTGATCCTGAAAACCATAAACTCCTAATAAATATCAAACAACAGATTAGTCAGCACAGAAATTTCAGAAATTTCCCCACTGTGGGATCAATAAAGTACCTAACTACATACACATGAATGACCAACACCCCCTGTCATTTGCAGCAAGACATAGGAGAACAAAGAACTTGAAACCTTGGCCTTATAAATATAGTTTTTTTTGTTTGTTTCTTTGTTTTAGAGTTTGTAGATTTTGTCTTAAGACATTTAATATATGTATGTTAATATGTGTGTCTTTGGTTACACTTTTAATTCACAAGCCAGAAATACATTCTTTCATGAGGCCCAAAATCTCTGGCAGCACCCCTGTTGCTAACAGTTTAGCAATTAACATGCTAAACTGCTTACTATATGGAGTACTCTATAGTTGAGGTACTGCTGTTTTAATCCGACACTGACTGCCAGCAAGACTAAGTCACAGGCCTCCACACTGTTGCTGCAGTATATCAATGTCATATTACTTTATGGATTGTCATAGAACATAAACTTTGTATTGTAAAATTTTTCAATATAAAAGTAACAGTGGGCTGAGGTTTCATAAGAGAGAAGGAGGATGTATATTAAAAAAGATACGCTAAAAGGTACAATAAACTGTCTAGCAGTAATTAAAATGCATTTCTAAAATTTGCCAGAAACTGACAGTCACTGTGAAAAGAGTTGTCCATTAACAAAAATGGATGATAAGTGTAAAAGACGCAGACAGACCATCTGCAACAATAGCAGCCCTGCAGCTTTGATACTTGGTTTTATATGGAGTTGGTCAGTCATGCAGTGAAGATTTCCTGTTATCTCATACATGTTCTCCAACTACACCATCTGATCACTTGTGCTCCCCATATGGTGTGTTGTACACATCCAAAAACATTGCACAAACACTATCATGGACATTCCCAAAGGCATGTGTTTGTATATACACGTGTGGGATGTAATCAGCTGCACAGCTTTGCGCAAACACAATCAAACAATCTCACTGCATCCGCTCCTGAGTTAACACTAAAATGTTTATTTTTTTGGAGGTGTACCAGGCACCTGACTTACATTCAGTCTTACAGTACCTATAGTGCCAGTATTACAGTACAGTTGGTCTAAGGCTAAATTATCAGGATGGAATGTGTTTTATTACTGTGAATGTGAGGCTGTGCACTTTGACAGAATCCTCAGTACACTGTAACCACCAGGCTGTGTCATACTCATCTGACCAGGCACCTGGGTCACGAACATACAGTATTTTGGCTTTAGCTCCTCACAGCTGCCTCCCCAACAGTGGATGAACTGCCAGCGCTTCTCAACCTCCTGTGGGACACAATTTCTCAGTGATGGATGAAATAAATTATTTCCATAATATCCTTTCAGTATAGGTTTGTGCAGACAGTACTAGGTCTAAAATTCTTTCCCGTCATTTATATATATTAATAATGGAGCAAATCAATAATAAAAAGTCACGTGCAGTGACAAACCCACAGAAAATCATCACCCGATACTGCAGTTCACCTCAGCTTATGAGACTTAGCCTTAGAGATAGGGCATCTGGAAGGGGCTTGGAGTAGAACAGCTGATCCTTCACATCGAAAGGAACCAGTTGAGGTGGTTCAGGCACCTCAGGATGCCTCCCTTTGGAGGTTTACCAGGCATGTCCAACTGGTTTGAGAACCCGGGGCAGACCCAGAACAAGACACAAAGACTATATATCTCATTTGGCACAGGAGCACCTCAGAATCCTGCCAGAGGAGCTGGAAAACATTGTTGGGGAGAGAGATGTCTGGACAACCTGACAGAACCTGTTGCCACGTGACCTGATCTTGGATAAGCAGAAGAAAATAGAGTATGTTAGCATCTTTCAGCACAGTATTTTGATTTTAGAGTTCACAACTTTACTCTCACAACTTCCAGCAAGTATTTTCAGCCAAAGCAGGCAGCTGTTTACAGCAAAAAATCTCTAAAACACCCACTCTGCACTACTTGTCTTGCATCACACAGCAAACAAACACATTTTCACACATGAACTCCTCACTGTGTCCACAGAATCAGGTCCATACTTTGGCCCTTTCATACATGTAGCTTACAATAGGAAACAGTCCATGTCAGATGCATATGAAATTCTTCGCATGGTAATGGAAGCGGGGAGCACCTGGGTAGAGTGTGCAGGAGGAAGAACATGGTGCAGTAACAATAACCAGTTGCTGAACCTTACAGTTGTCTGGCAGTACTGGTGCTGGCTCTTAACGACAGAATGTCCACAGAATCAGGTCCACACTTTGGCCAGAGCTGCCCTTTCATACATGTAGCTTACAATAGGAAACAGTCCATGTCAGATACATATGAAATTCTTCGCATGGTAATGGAAGCGGGGAGCACCTGGGTAGAGTGTGCAGGAGGAAGAACATGGTGCAGTAACAATAACCAGTTGCTGAACCTTACAGTTGTCTGGCAGTACTGGTGCTGGCTCTTAACGACAGAAGTTCCCGAATCTCGTCGTCTTCAGTTACATATTTTTACTGGCCCCTCAATTGTAAATGACTGTTGTTCTTCACCATTGGATGTTTTGTCGACAACATGCCTGCTACCTTGGTGTGAAGACTCCACACTATATGCTGCTGTATTCTCACATGGGGTCACTCCGGCTCACTCGGACGGTACAAGAACTTTGTACTAGGGAGCTGGCAGGATAAAGTCATCTTAAAGTGCAGGTGAACTGACATCTGACATTCTATATTCTCACATGCACTCCTCTGGGTAATTTCTAGATAATTTCAGGGTTTCAGTGCATGTCTGAAAAGGGTCAAAGTTTGTGTTAAACATAGCAGAGGATTTATTAGAAAAAGATGCAGATATCTCACTTAAGAGTTGGTAAAGAGGCCAGAAACATAACTTCAGTTAATGCTAATAGTGGTCAGCATGTGCTAGATGTGGAAACAGACAACTTTAAAGGTGATAATTTATTAATTAATTTTTGTTAAGTTCATAGCTTTTTTAGACAGCCCCCAGTTGGCCAATAAAGCTTAAATGCTCACAGAGAAAAATCAGGCAATTATTGAACTGCTGGTACACCTACCCATTAAGTTTTGATAAAAGCTATCCATTTATGATCAAGTAGAATATACATGTCAGGTATCTATGGCTCAAACATATAAAATAAAAACTGATAATGCTGTTCAGATGTATTTCCCAAGATGTCCCAGTATTCTTTTAGGGCTGTTTTACCAAAAATGTGCAATGTTTGCTGCTGCTTCTATATAGTGTCTATACACATCTTCAAATAAAGAATGTGTGTGTGTGAGACAGCAAGGTGGGGGTGGATTCCTACTATTCTGTTTGTGCTGCGCTCAACACTTCCAGCGTCTTTGTTTATAGCCCTCCTCTGCGCTTTTCACACAGAATTGATGAGAGAGACACACACATTAAAAACACTGCTTTTGGCAGGCACACAAGCATGCATAGACACACACTCACATACATGCTGTGTTCCAAAACCCACCGCAGTGACCTTTCAGATGCAGATGGAACAGCAGCTTCCCTCCCTGTCAAAATGTCAACATCTTCTGTTCCCTCTCTGCTCCTAAGACAAGCCAAGTTGGCAGCAGGTTAGTCTTCCTGTCTTTGCACATCACCTTAACACTTAGAAATGTACACAGTGTCCTGCGTATAACGTTCTCATTATTGGATTGCTTGAAGAAAATACATTTCCAAGTAATTCATCCAGCCTTTTAAACACAGAACCAGGCCACCGTGCACTCTCTCTGTAAGCGCACATTAAAACAGAGCAGAACAAGCTTATCTATTTGTTTCTCTGTGAGTACACTGTGAAATCTGTGGCTTATTGGAGTGGAGGAATGGAAACACATGAGCATTTGTTTTGGGACTGAGCTCTGCCCGGGGAGGTCACCCTAATTCTGCTAGGGAAAGCTGAGGCTGTGTCATCGCAGTCTCCATAATCATGAATTTCAACACCTGGGTATAGATGACCTGATAAATATTGTTTGTCTGATCACACCTGCAGTAACAGTACCATAACTGTGGGAAGCATACACACACAATGAAAAAAAAATCTGCTCATACAAATCCCAGTTTCTACCATAGTCTGCGATTAGACAGAGTTTCAAAGGTGCGAAAAATGCAGCCCTCTCCATTCATTGCAACTGGCATGAGCAGCACGGGGGGGGCTATGCCAAAACGACGCAGCCCCATGCAGTGAAAAAGTTGGATTTGGTTCACCTTTTGCTGCACCACATGGTGACATCATCCAGCAAAGGCACTGCGCTGACCAATCACATAGTGGGAACACTTGGAAAGCGGATTCCCACAGGAACAAGACACTTTTGTTTATCTTGTTAGCATGAGCTTTCACTGCTATTCACTATCAACTTTGAGCCACAGTTACAAACACACCATCATGACATGACATGCGTTGTTCTTTGTTAGAGTATTGGATGTTAAACTGTGTTTTCTATCTATCAGTGCTGACACACTGGCAGTAGAAATTGCTGCTAACATAGAGTAGGCTACATTAGCAGCATGGCTAACCAAAACACAACAGAAATGTAGGGGCTGGAAACATGAATGAAGCCACTGACTTTGACTCATCACAACTCCCCTGGTGACCCCCCTCTCCCACGCCCCCCAACCAACAAAGCCCCCCTGCGTTAAAACACAGCAAGGAATTGCATTTTACTGCACTCAATCTGAACATCACCTTAGATGTAAACACATTACAGCATTTGCCTGTAGATTCTAGTGTCGTTTCACCTTATAGGAATTTTCCACAACTAGACTTCAATAAATATTAATAATAACAGATAATAGACATGTTGAAACAATCTTGCACAGAACAATGTAAAGCTAGTCAATACATTATTAAATGACTTGGTTTGTCATTTTTGCAGTGTAGGCTCTTGTAAATGTATTATCAGTGACATGTGTATAGTATTTTTTGTAAAGTGTGCATGTGTGATGCATTACGCAAGGCAAAAATCTGTTAAAAATAATCCAAATGTAGACGAGTATGGATTCTTATAATTAATAGTCATAAAAACATGTAAATCATCTTTTGTTTCTGTTTCATCTGTACATTTATGGTGTTTGTGTTTGGATCCCTACAAATGATAAGAAAAAGAAAATAGATCAAAGCTTAGTTCTGATCTGTGGAGTCTTGCCATCTTTCACACACACAGACACACACACACACACACACACACACGCAGTCATATGGTTTCTGGCTGCTTGCAGATTCACATGCAAGAGCACAACCCTCAGGGTGAGGAGACT
This sequence comes from Monopterus albus, assembly GCF_001952655.1. NCBI lineage: Eukaryota > Metazoa > Chordata > Actinopteri > Synbranchiformes > Synbranchidae > Monopterus > Monopterus albus. The sequence continues at coordinate 1,566,280 of NW_018127926.1, forward strand.
ATTTATGGTGAAAGTGGGCAGAAAGTGTAAACACATGTCTGGCATCCTTTGAAAAGACAAATATTTCACTGCTTTTCCTCGCCTCACATCTCTGAGGGATCCCCACCCCTCACCCCCACTCCCCACCCTCCTTCTCTATCACATTCTCCTGCATTGCGTTTGAGCCAAAAGGGGAACATGAATCACAGGACACAAATGAGATAAGAGCAGGGAAGCACACGCAACGTTCAAGCAAGTGTCTGTGAAAGAGAGAGACATTATGGGTGGGGGGGTAGAGGCTGGGTGTGACAAGATATGATTTAAGAAATGTCACCAGACCCTGAAACAGTTGCACAGTGCCCTAAGTGCCAACATGCAGGTGCTTCTGCTTTTCTACCCTTTCCTCCGCCTTCATTTTACAGCCTCCATTCAACTCTCCCCTTGACACAGAGTACTGCTGTCATGTTTGATATCATCATAGCACTATGAGAGGCCTGAGGTAAGTGAAAAAGGTGATAAGCAATGCTCTGTCCTCTTCTATTTTTGATCCATATGCTCCATTCCTCCATGAAGTTGCATAACAACATGTTAAGGCACACACCCTCTGGAACACAAGCGTTTATACCATTTCTTCTGCAATGATTGTTGTATCAGAAAAGTACAGTGGGTGTCACATGACATACCAATGTGACTGTGGCCACTAGGCTAAAATTGCCTCACATTTTATCACATCTACTGTTTAAAGTGGTAAAACATACTAAAAAAATAATGACAAATATTGACAAAAACCATATTTTTATGAGATTAACATTATTTGGAAAAAACAATGAGGAAGACATTTTGTAGATTGTCACATTTCATTATAGTCACAAGCTCAAACGATTCCTTTTTGGCTGTATCTAGCAGCATAGAGCTTTGTGGTGGATCGCCCGCTTTTCCTTTGAGAAACTGAAGGCTTTTTCAGAAGAGGAAAAAACCCAGAAACTCCATCTTTGCACTCTCCAAATTAAGAATACATACCACATGATTGTAATAAATGATTAATAAATGTTGTTCCTCTTTTACATGTCAGAAGACAGAGGATGATGTGTGACCACACGCTCAGTCATACTACACACCATTTGTGAATTATTTTTACAGTGACAGAGTACTTCCATAATATCTAACACTGTGGAAAATTATTTAGTTCTGTGTCCATTTTTAGACTTTAGAAATCCAATAGCACAATAAAGTTCTTTTTACACAGTATCATTACCACAAAAATACACACACATATGTGGCTTGCAGATGTAGGGCTTCTAGAGCTTAGCTTTTGGTAAGTGAGAAAATATAACTCAAGAAGAATTTGTCACAGTGATTGTTGATCTGTCATAAATACCTCTTAGGGTACAAGTGGAGTAAGCTGAAACATACAGTACCAGCACTGCCAAGCAAACTGCCCTGAAGGAGTTCAGCGCCAGTGTGTGTATGTATGTGTGTTCCTCTTATTCCCTGTGGCCTGTGGCTAGTCAGTATATATGTGCCCATGTGGTTATGTCTGCGGTGTCACCAAAGCCAAAGTAATCTGGCCCTCACACACGAGACAGAGAGAGAGAGAGAAAGAGATCCCCAGTCTGGCCTGGCAATGTGTTGGCAGGTCTGTTGGCATCACCTCCTCCCCCCTGCTCCTACTCTTTGCCTCCTTCCTGCACCCCTGAAGTGCATGGTTAATCCCTGAGATCTATCCCAATTTAAAGACAAAAAGACTTTGCATGCTAGCCTGTCTATATTGTATTCTTAACACACACAAACCCATGCACTCACTCAGTCACACACACATGCTGTGCTTGTTCCCGCAAACACAGAAAAAGAAAAAGAACAGCTCAGCAGGGGATTAAGCACTGCAGTGGAAGCAGCAGCAGCAGCAGGCCAAATATCTGTCTGGTTTATCTGCAGTCCTAAAATGTCTCCAGTGGCAGACATGTGACGGGCTTGGATGATGAGATAAGAAAGACCACGGACTTTTGCAGATGCTCATCCTCTACTAATGGGTTATGCATCTGTAGCTGCTTAGTCACACTCTCATGCACACCATGGACTGTGGCATGTTTGTCAGATGACGATGTGAATGTGTAGAAGAAAGGGTTTAAATGGGATCATGAATGTGTGTGAACGTTGCTGGTGATAACTGAATGCCAGACTTCTACAGCAGGCAGAGGCATGGGTCTGTGGGGGTCGAGAGAATTCTTATTTACTACCTGTTTATGAAGAGTGTTGTTTGTTGTTGTGATTTTGAGGGCAATATTGTTCACTCACCATATCTGTCTCCAAAAGATATCATTCCAGCCCTCTGGTTTGGGGCCAAAATTTCATTTTCTCAAGAAAAAATTCAAATCTATCCCCACTGAATGATATCTGCCTCTCCACACAATGTAATTTCTCTAAATAATACTTGTTTTTTTCTTGCACTACAAAGACTATGAAGCCACAACGCTACTCTCCTTATTGTTTATAATCCTCTTCGTGTAATACATACAGATGTACTGCTGCTCTCATTTCCAGGCCCTCACAGCGGAATACCTAAAGTGACATGTACAGACATGTAGACATGTAGACATTGACCTCTAGTGGGCATAACATGAATCTTGCAAGTAGCTGAACTCTGCACTTGGCTGGATTTGCTCTAGTAAGACTTTTTTTAGTACTTCTTCAAACCACCTCATAATATTCATATAATCAATAATATTTTCATACAGCAGAAGAAAATGGATGGATGGATACAGCATTGTCAGACTTTGAGTTGTATTTTGATTACTGGTAGGGAGTAGTATTTGATATGGTATAATAAGTATAATATTTTCCTGTTGTGTTTTACATTTTTGTTGCTGTGTGTTAGTGTGTTACTGTAGAAAAGTGCGTATCTGATCATAAACATGTACAATAAAAATGGAAAAAGAAATGACAGTTAACTTAGCAGAGTGTAGACAAAACATAAAGGACCAGTTCACCCAATTTACATAAGTTGTCTCTCACCTATCTAATGCTTATAGACTTTCTTTACCCAGGTTTCTATAACACATCTGGGGTGCTGGGTGTCTTTCTTTCTTTCTTTCTTTCTTTCTTTCTTTCTTTCTTTCTTTCTTTCTTTCTTTCTTTCTTTCTTTCTTTCTTTCTGTTTCAGTGAGGGGCACAAATAAAGCAAACTTGTATTAGGGTAAATAGAAAGAGATCCACGATTTAGAACAAGAAAATTTTGAGCAAATGAGGAAAGTAAAAATTTGTTGTGGTTTCCTGTTACTTTTCTGTGCGTGTGCTGCAGTTTCGTTGGCTTCCTTTAGAGGGCAGCAGCGAACTAAATCGTCCCCTTATTCTTTAAGGAAGAAGAAGGAAGAGGTCCGCGTATTTCCGGGGTTTTGCTGACGCGTCCTTTTTCTTGTCCTACACCGACGTGTCAGTCTTGTTGTGTCCGAAGCTGAGTAGCAGACAGGTAGCTAGGTCCGCAGACATGCCTCCAAAAAGCAGCAACAAGCAGCAGTCAGAGGAAGACCTTCTCCTCCAGGACTTCAGCAGAAACCTTTCAGCAAAATCTACCGCTCTGTTTTACGGAAATGCACTCATCGTCTCTGCCATCCCCATCTGTGAGTACTGGAGAGGCTAGCTGGTGCTATTAGCTTAGCTAACGTTAACACTGATTCATTAGAGGAGGAAAACAGGGAAAACTGGCTGAAAGATTGTCAAAGCCGCTACAATGAGCTTAAACAGAACATACTGTTTCAAAGACACATGGAAGTATAATAAAATGCTGTAAACAATAATTATGTGACTGCTATCGCGAGCTTAACGTTACCTTGTCCATCAATCTTAAGTTTGGTTAAGTTGCTGTTGGTGTCTATGTGCATCGTAGGACACTAGTAATAAGCGGTTAATTTAGGTATTTGATTATACATTTCCATTTCAATGCAAAATAATATTATGTTTAGATCTTGGTCATTGAACAGTCTCAGGCCAGTCACAGGCTTCCGTTGATTAGAACGTGTTTTCAACTTTGTCACTGACTCTTTCCAGGGTTGTTTTGGAGGATCTGGCACATGGACCTTGTTCAGTCTGCCGTTCTGTATGCTATGATGACTTTGGTCAGCACCTATCTGGTGGCCTTTGCCTACAAGAATGTCAAGTTTGTTCTCAAACACAAGTAAGATGGAAAAGACACTGCATGTGTCCCTTCTGCAGGTTTTACAGCTGCTTCCCTTTTCACAGGAAGAGTTGGGTTAGAAAAGTGCACTTGTGCCACTTAGACACTGGTAGATTTATGAGAAACAGATATTCAACACAATTACTATAAATATTATTGATTTTGACTTTGACTTTTTTATACCATTTTGAGAAACTTTGATACTGGTTATATTTGTGCAGGCAGAGTATGACAACAATAAGCAATATTAATGCCATTACATTTGAACATCTCTTAGGTGAACTTGTAACAACACAGGTTTTTTTTTTTTTTTTTTTTTTTTTTTTTTTTTTTTTTTTTTTTTTTTTTTTTTTTTTTTTTTTTTTTTTTTTTTTTTTTTTTTTAAAGTTTGAGAAAAATCTCACACAGGCTGCCTGTCACTGTTTATCCTCCAGAGTTGCCCAGAAACGTGAGGACGCAGTTTCCAAGGAGGTAACCAGGAAGCTGTCTGAAGCAGACAACCGCAAAATGTCTCGAAAAGAGAAAGACGAAAGGTAAGATGTACATCACCTTGCAAAGCCAAACCTCAACACATTGTGTTGTGCTGGAGGCTTCAAAGTTAGCTTTGGCCAACTAATTGGCCCAGGGGTTTTGAGCGTAGTGTGGCAGACAAAACACAAATGTGGTGTTGACATCCTTCTTGATGAAAATTCAGAATTCATGAAAGCCAGTGCTTATGTTGATGTCTTTTTTTAATGGCCCTACTTGGTTCAACTGGTACGAACTCTGCCTAGGTTAAATATTTAGCTATGTTTTTACATAACCATTAGGCATGGATACTGAATTCTAGTATGAAACAGGCACCAGTGCTGAATTATTAAAATAAAATGAAATAAAATCCTAATGAGACCTATTCCTAAGACCATGAAAGGTATTGAAATGTCCCTTTTCCTGTCTGTGTAGGATCCTGTGGAAGAAGAATGAGGTTGCAGACTATGAGGCCACCACCTTCTCCATCTTTTATAACAACACACTTTTCCTGGTCCTTGTCATCATTGCCTCCTTCTTCCTGCTCAAGAACTTCAATCCCACCGTGTATCCTTTGAATAACATGTTACTTGGTGCAGACATTTGGCACCAGTCAGGATAGAGAGAAAACTTGTTTGACCTCAGTTTGATTTAGTTGTAATACAGTTGAGTTGTATGAGCACATTAGGTTTAAAAGCTTTGAAATGATTTACAGAGGACACATTGTTGATGTACAGGAAGCAGATACTAGACACACTTCCAGAAAAATCCTCTTAAAATGTGATATTGAAATTTAGAATTTTAATTCAGTAAATGGTGTCATTGTTCTTTTTCAGTGTGTTTTTGCCTTAATCTCTTTTCCAGCAACTACCTTCTATCCATAAGTGCCTCCTCAGGACTCATTGCTCTGCTGTCCACAGGCTCCAAGTAAAGGAGGAAGCTGGGGATAATGGGGTGGGATTGGGTTGTTTGGGTTGGAGGGAAGGAACTGTGTTCAAGAAGTCTAAAGTGTTTTAGGCTAGGAATTGGTTTCAAGGGGGATCAACCTACCATTTCAGCTTCATGAAATTCATGATCAAATGTGTGGAGGGTGTTTCTTCAGGTCTGTAGTCAGTTTTTTGTAACAAATAAAGAAACCAGGTATTGGCCTCTGTGTTGGTCTAGTATGTTTGTGGTTCAACCTGCTTCACAGCCCATTTAGAACAAGAAAATAACTGACAGTCACCTGCCTAATGGTCGATTTATACTTATTTCGAAAGTTAAACAAAAGTGAGACATTTCCACTGGCATTGCATTTATTTATAATCACACGGTTTGTGCAGACTATTTACAGAGAAACCACAGTTCAAGAGAGTAAATAATACACTCATGGTTTGCATGTCATTTAAAAGAAAGAAGTCCTTTCCATCTTCAGCTTTGCATGTTGTAGAAAATAGCACTGATCTAGAATAGATTACACTCAAATTTCATGGCCGAATTTGTACCAGAACAGAAAATCTTGGGCTAAGGCTCTGCGGGCCTTTTCATGTGGTCTGAATAACAGTTGAAAATCAAGCCACAGATTAATTCCCCTTTCTTTAGATTGTATTACATGTTTTCCTCTGGAGAAAACAGAGTTTCTGGCAGAATCTGTGAAGCTGGTAAAGTCTGGCTGTTTCAGTCACCTTGATAGAACTGATCCTTGATGAGCAAATGACTGGTATAGATGAATTAAGTAAAAGTTAACATGTACTGTAGATCTATGTAATAAATTAAAAAATCTGCATAAATACTGTTCTCACATGCTGATGTAGGACAGTATCCAAACACAAGTCAGCAACTTATGAAAGACGTCCCTGATTTATTTATTTATTTTCTTCCTGTAGCAGGACTTGCATCAAGGCACTCTGTTAACTGGAGGAGGCTCCACACATGCGGGCAGGCTGTAGTCCGACTTGAGCACGGACTCAATCTGATGCGCAACATGTGAACTTGCACGCAAACCAAAAGTAACACTTTTGATGTGCGATATCAGATTTATTCACATTTCCTTGCATTTGGGCAACAAATGCGCACTGAGGATGAGACGGCGACTCAGCTGGAACACGGCCAACGTTTCTGCTTATATCTGTGGTGGCTTGTTTTCCAGATGAAAAAGGACGAGAACAAAGCAGGAAGGTGACGACTGTAAACTTTATGAGATGTGCAACATGGACAGAGAGTCTCATTTCCATGTCTAGTTAGTGGACAAAGCAAAGCTCAGCACTCCTTTCTCATAACAGGAGCTCATTATTTAAATAATGTCATTATTGTTACAGAGTTTATAATTTGACTTCACAATGCAAAAATAAAACAAACTCTCACTCCTTAGAAATAGTTCAGAGGATATACATGAATTCTGTGACAGTGTAAAGTCAGGCTGGAGAATGAGGACAGGATCCAAACACTGCAGAGGAGCAACAGAGCAACTCTGCACAACTTATTTAAATATCAGCCATACAGTAAAATCCTCATATGTAAGAGAGACTTCATAGTTTAGCTTATGTTACAATTGATGCATTTTATGTACATGTAACATCTTCAAACAAAAACTATATTCCAAAATGTCCCAAATACCTCAACCGTGTGCCACGTTGTGCCATTAACAAGCAGCTTCTGCAGTTATAACCATGATCAGCCACAGAGAGATTTATCTTATGCTAAAGTCCATTTCTGCTGTGGTCATGGATTCAATCAGCGATGCAGGTTCAATTCACAGTCAGAAAAAGAGACCAGTGTCTCCATAAAAAACACAAACTAAGAGACAAGAAGTCCACTTTTATTTAGAATAATACCTTATTTCTGTCTGCTATGATGTAGTGTAGCAGAGCAGCAGTTCCTTAAAAAGACCACATGGAGGTGGCATGCTTCACTCTCTCCCCACTGCTACTCACACCATGTCCTGCAATCCTTTGGTTTTCAGGCGCTCACGGACAGTAGGTAAGGTTGCAGTATTTTCGATCAAACTCCTTTTTGTTGTTTAATTATGGGCTTTGTAGAAAAGCAAAGAGAGGCACATGACAGCAGGGACAACATGCATCTGTTGAGTAATACTCTCAGGATTTGCAGCTAGCCCATAATGTCTACTGAATACTGTTCTGTACTAATTTAATATGGCTTGTTCAGGCCTAATTCCTAAAGCTCCTTTTTCAAGAGCTTTGAGCAGGTCACCTAATTACTGCTAAACCTCACAATTCATGCCATTGTATCCCATTACTTGAGTGTGGACTGCTGACACAAGAGATGAGAGTACTGAGCTCATATGGTAATTTTGTTTGTTGCGCTGCATAACAATTTAATAAAAGCACTGATGAACTGACTGGGGGTGTTCATGCAACCGAAGCTTCTGTATGTCCATTTTCCTGGGGTACCTCTAACTTGTCTGACTGATGTATTCAGCCGTGGTACAGTAATTGTCATAAATAGATTATGTGCTCAATAAGAATAGTTTGCTCAAATTAAATTAGTTGTGGGTGGTAGTCTGGACATTAAAGAGGAAGGCTTGAATCTTGAGGGTCTGAGTCACCAGCTGCACTGGGAGGATGTCAGTGGAAAAGTGAGTAAGTAATGAAGCTGTCAACTATTATGAAGATACCCTTGAGAAAGGCACTTTTACTTGAAATACTGCTGCAGTGCTTCTTTCTGGTCATGTACAAACTGTACGTTAGTGTGAATGTGGATATCCCTAGTTGTGTACCTTGCTATATAACTGAAGTTAAAACATCAATTCACTTCAGGATGTAGTGGTCTAAATGATGTCAGAATGTCATTGGATCTGAACTCTAACATAGGCTAGACGAAGCTCTGCATAGTTGTATCTCAGATGAACCATTGCTGACACAAAGGTTTAATTTATTGAAATGGATTAATGGCATTTGAGACTGTTTGTTAAGCGGTTCTTAGCTGAGCTGGACTGCACCTGAGATGAACCTGAGCAGGATGAGTCTCAAACGCAGATGCAATGCTGGGCTTAGCAAAGCTGTTGGTTCCAGGCTGAAGTAGGCTGGAGCTGAGTGGGGCCCAAGGAAAGAACCACGAACTTGAACATTGAACAGTGTTTCCATGGTAGCAGTATGGTTAAGTAGGTAGGTACAGCTAACCTCTCGGTAGTCCACCAGCCAAGTCTAAGAGCGGTAGTCCCTCTTACCATATGGTCTGTTGCCTAGGATGTGGTCAATTTCAGACACCACATGAGAGGTCATCTTAGGAAGGACCTGGGCAAAAGAGAGAGCAAAACTGAATATGCCTGGAAGGAAGTGAGACAGAGACAAAAAAAAAAAAACACAAAGAAACAGGATTGTCTCTGATCTAGAAATCAATAGAAGTGGAGGATGCGTAAAAACAGCAGTGTGTGATATGAGTTTCTGTGTGTTCCCACCTGTATGGCCCCGAGGTTTTCTGTGAGCTGTTCAGGGTTGGATGTTCCCAAAAGGACTGAGCTCACTCCTTCATTTCTTAGACACCACGCTGTTGAAAAACAGACACTGATAATCACACCAGGTCCACTTGATGGTGCCCTGCTGCTTATTAGTGTCTACTCTACTTGTTCTTCCTGTTAGAACAGAAGAGTTTATCACAGAATGTTAAAAGACAAACCCAAGGCTTGTCCTTCTGTGTAATCTTTACTGCCAGCCACGTTTTTTTACCGCTGATTTTTTAAGTTCTGAATGCATTTACTTCTCTCCTCCAGGCAACTCAGTTATTTTTTTCAGTGCACAGTGATGCAGTTAAAAGCACAAACAGATCTGAAAAGGTTTTGTGTTCATGTCTCATTGGGAAGCTGGGGGGGGAAATCAGATAATAAGTAAACACAGACACTGTGGACACAGGTGCTGTGAATTTGTCACATCTTACATTAAAACGATTCCTCTCCGACAGCCCCAAGCAGTTATAAGCCCTGCTTAAGGCTGCTTCTGTAGTATTTGTTATAAGAGCGCACCCAGGCAGGTAAAACTTACCCACAGCCAGCTGAGGCAGAGTACAGCCCAGTTTCTCTGCAATGTGGTTGAGCTCTTTCAGCTTGGCTTGCTGCTTCCGTCCATCCTCACTAACTATTTTCTCCTTCAACCACTGATATGACTGTCAGGAGAGACAAAAACATGGAGACTGAATTAATGAGTGAGGGAGAAAAGAGAAGTTAAAAGAAAGAAAGATGAAATAACTAAAAGAATAGATAAAATAGGGGAAAGTGTGTATGTAAGTAAGAAGTGAAAATGAATCAGTGTCTACTTGAGACCCATTGTCACAGGCTTATGAGATGGCTTTCCCTCTCAGACAGTTTAAGCTAAAGGATTTTTAGAAGCCTAAAGTTTCAAGTATTTGACCAGAGGAAAGGACAATTTAGTGTTTTTCTTTTACATTACATTAATCATCATTGTCAGTGAACCGTAGGGAATTAAACAGGAGGTGTTTTAGTAAAACGCATTGAAGGAAGAGGTGTGAAACAATGCGTGAGAACAGTGCCAAGAAAAGTGAAAATATAAAAGAAGTAAAATAGAATGATTAAACCTCTGCAGGAAATGAGCAACAATGAATGAAAGAGATGATTTTTCTGTTAAATCAGTGACGTTCATACTTTTTTATGACAAAGTGGGTGTGAGAATGTCCTCCCCAAATGTACATATGAATGTTTCACTAGACAGATGGTGACATTTCACCATCAGGCATGCCTGTGATTTATTAGTATGTCACAACAAACACACACACAAAATACTTGCCTATCTTGTGGTAAAGTTCAGGGAGTTGCACTTCTACTTTCTCCCTCTGAAAGAGGTGATACTCTGCCTGCTCACACACTGGAGGAATCAGATTAAACTGTCTTGCCACCGAATACGCCTCCTATTGATAAAAAGAAGAGAAAAGGGATGCGATATGACTGTTGGACCTCATTGTAGCATCATAACATCTTTCCGATTTCCCTCCTATGCACTATAAACTGTCATGCAATGTTGGCTCTGTTTTGGCGAGGGGGAAAAAATGAAAGGCACAATAAAAAAAATACAGCGAAACAAAAAAGAACAGAAAGAAAGAGTTAAGGTTAGCAGAGGTAGACTGTAAAGGGATAAACTCAGGCGAGAGAGGGGAGGAGTGGTACTAACCAGCTTGTTGTAGTGTGGCACAAATTCACAGTAAGTCATCTAATCAATATTCCATATCAGCAGCTCCTGAGGCATCATAGTGAAATTTACTCATATACCTTCTTGTCTGAATTTCCAAGTGTCCTTTGTGAATACATACCAGAGGACACAGACATGCTGCACTTGTTGCTTCTTCCAAGTGTCCTTTGTGAATAAATACCGGAGGACACAGACATGCTGCACTTGTTGCTTCGTCAAACACTTTTATTTTGACAATTTCCTGCTGTAGAACATGTGTCAGGATGATAAAGCAGTAAGAGGGGGAATCTGTTCAGCCTAACTCAAGGATAATGTTGGCTGCATCATTCAACTTGCAAATTACAAGTTGCCCTCTTGTACTGCAACCCATGACATGCTCCTCCAGCCTGTGTGAACAACGTGAGCGTGCCCACATGTGTGTGCATGAATACTGTACTGCTGCCTTGTTATATACACTGAGAAGCTGTGTTTACCCCTCCTTCATTATTGATGCTATCTAAATTACATGGCTTTCATCTGGGCCTGTGTTCTACAAAGATATCTGCTCCTTTTCACCGTGATCACAGACAGAGCATGTCAACACATCGTGCTATACTTAAAGGGGGAGGCAGGATGATACAATAGAGAGAGATGAGAGAATGGGCATTAGGTCATCGAGTGTCACTTTAGGCATATGCTCTTTTAATAACTCCCTGCCGTATCTTCATACCCCAAGTATATAAATTAGCGAGAGCTGAAATGAGAGGTAGATTTTTTTCTGACACAAAGAGGAACCAAAGCTGGAGGAAACAGCGATGCCTCTGTTGGAGCACTCCCTCAAAAATCTTTGTTCCTTCACACACTCCAGTTTTCCTATTTCCATTTCCCTCCAATCTCTCTGTCTCTTTTACTAGCTAGTGGTGGTGGTGCTTTTCATACTTGGTTTATCTTCCTGGACAGTTTATTCTGTGGATCACTTAGGACAGATAGGTTTTCCAGCCAGTTTCTACAAATGAAATCTAAATCTCTGAAATCTAAAAGCTACCAAAACAGCAGGAAACCTTCTACAGAATACATAAATACAAAAACACATTTCATTCCTAACTTCAGACTTAGATAAATACACTGACCGGCCACTTTATTAGGAACACCTGTACAATTGTATGCAACACAATTGTGTGTTTATTATTGAAGTCATAATTAAAGCTAGTGTCGTAATGGACTACATCATATTCAGAAGTGTTCCTAATATTGTGATCCTCTCATGTATGTAGCTGGGGAAGACAAAAATATAGAGACACCTCTGAATATAATGTAGTCCAGTACAACCCCACCTTCAACTGTGACCTCAATAATAAACATATAATTGAATTGATATATTTATGACAATTTCACCAAAAACAAACATTCTGAGCTTCATAAACACAGATGTTAAGGTGGAAGGGTCGCGCTGAATTGCATACAATTGTACATGTGTACCTAATAAAGCAGATGGTGAGTGTAGAGTGTAATAACGGGGCAGATGTGGCTCAGGGGGTAGAGCAGTCATCCCCCAACTGGAAGGTCGGCGGTTTGATTCCCGTTCTCTTTAGTTCACATGTCGAAGTGTCCTTGGGCAAGACATTGAACCCCGAGTTGTCCCCAGTGGCCTTGCAGGGACAGTGCCACCATCTGTGTGTATGTGTGTGCAAGTTTGTGCCACAGATGGCTGCCTCGGTTCTGTACTGAAGACAAATTCCGTGTGTGTGACATACTTAAAAGTGCTTATCATTATTAGAGTACTTTATTAATCCCCACAGGGAAACTGGGTGGCAAACTGTGCACAATAATAATTATAAAAAACATAAAATAAAGCAGAAATGAATGTTTAGCTTGGGTTAAAGACCTACTTTTATTACTTATCCCACTAAAAGCTTTGTTTCTTACCATAATCTCCATGGCTGTCCAACGAGACGTCCCCCAGTACATCGCCATGCCCTGGTTGATCACGTAGGTCATGGCTCGAACAATCTCTGAAGGTACATAAACAAATGACCACATTATATCAGTCAATTAAGAAAAATGTGTTTCACTGACAGACCTTGAGAGAGAGGAATGCCACCCAGAAAGGAAATAAAGACAGAGAAAGAACTTGAGACAAAAGAAACAAAACAAAACAGATATATTGTGGCCTTGAAAGAACTATTTTTTTAAATGTTGCACTCTGCAGAGGCCTCCCACCTCCTGGAGTCCATCTTACCTGCTGATCACCCATCACTAATGACTTTCAGGACAACCTAACAAGCTCACACACTGAAGCCCCTCTGATCACATTCCAGCCACTACATTTTTAATGCTGACTAGGCAAGCCAGTAGCAGTCAGGGCCAAGAAAACTCAAATTAGGACTCATCACCCTCCTCTCACTCCAATTATACTGCAATCAGTCACTTTGGCAGGACCCTTGATTTTCACTCTTCATAACTGGTTCTTGGCAAGATGGCAAAATCTGAAGGATAAGAGGGTCAGACAAAATACTGACAAAGAAGACAAAGGTGCACAAAGAAAAAGTAGATGGAGGGAAAAAGGGAGTAGATAGGCGCAATAATATGTAATCACGAAGACCTAAAAAGCAGGTTTTCGTTTTTCCTTCAGTTTGAAAAGTGATAATTAACAACCTGAAACACAGATGCCTTACTAAATACCATCCTGCCAAGGGAAATAGCACAGTATTAAGACAAGAAAACAACTCAGTCTCTCTCCCATCTTTTGTTACTCCTGTCCTCCTCTCCACCCCTTTCCCCGCCCTTCTCCAGCTCACTATGTCTTCAGCAGCACGCTGCACTCACATTTAAATTCTACTTGTCTAAATTTCCACCCAGTATTCCAAAAGAGAGAAGAAGGAACAAAACAAGTCTGAGGAAGGAAGGCCAACAGAACTAACAGCTGAAGGAAATGAATTGGAAATGAACAGATGGTAGGGAAAAGTAAATTGACTTTGCAGTATGCTGACTAAGCAGGGGTAAAAAAAAAAAAAAAATTCAAGACCGTGTAATATCTCTCCCTGCACAGCTCCACCGGATTATATAAACAGAGCTTTCTTTGTTTGACCTAAAGAATACATAGAAATGTACCTTAAAGTTGTTTAACTAAACTCAGCTCTAACAGTGATATACCAACTGTTATGGTAAAGTTAGAAAATACAAAATCAATGGCATATGAGTCTAATGTTAGTCATATTAATAGTAAAAGTAATATTAAAACTTAAGAATAGAAAACCATGTAGGTATTTAAAGAGACAGCCTTACTAAACATAATTAAAGATGCATCAGTAAAGAAGGGGAACAACACAGAGCAAAACAAAACCATTTTCTAACTCTGATTTGCCCTCTGGTCACTGAATTTAATTTCAACAACCCCTCTTCTTATCCCCTAACAAGAACCAGAACAATCTGGTTTTTAAAAACTGGTCAGATCTGATTGGAATGATCAGGAGAGGGTTACGTTACAAGGAAACAAACATAAATGTCTTGATTTACAACATCTTGTTGCACCAGCTTCTTTGCAGTGGTTTTAATGGCATCCAGCTGGAGCAAATTATCTTTACGTGCCCACTTTGAAAATTTGCATAACAGCAGTGGATGAAAATGTTATAATGTGCATTTCCATTTGAATCTGAAATTCTCAAAACTTATGCAAAGTCACAGTACAATCAAAATAACACTGCTTCATCTGACTGAACCTCCCGTCTGTCTGCACCTCTCCTGTCACCTGTACACCATATATTTTGGCACTAAAGCAAATTTCAAGGTCAGGAAATTACCAAACTGTTGGAGCACTGCTTGCAGTGGTCACCGCCACAAAATCAGGGCCCTAAGAAGTGTCCCCCACCCCTTTGCTTGGCATCATTAATGACAACTGTGTTATTGGTCACTCAGGTATAAAGTTCAATGTTGATCAGCTGACTCACCCTCCATGGGAGTGTTGCTGTCTGGGCGGTTGGCAAAAACGACATCTACATACTCCAGCTGCATCCGTTGTAGAGAGCCTTTCAGACCTGAGACACAGTGAAGGTAGAAACCACTGACACAATGAAGCGCTGAGTAGAGATAAATGAAGGTTTGTTGTAAGCGAACAACTGAAGTCTAAAGTTGTTTTTTTGTGTGTCAGTATGTGTTACCTTCGATAATGTGTTTTCTCGACAATCCTCTCTCTGTCTCTGCTCTGGTGGGACAAAACACAAATCAGCGATAAACTTGTGTCAGTGTTTGTGTGCACAACTTTACTTGTTCAGTCTTTACATGGTAGTACACTTTTGAAAATTTTAACTGAAAAAAGTACACTTTAGATAATTGTTATGACATTTAGTAACTTGAAAATACTATAAGTATTTTTCTACCAATTTTTGATCCCAGCCTGGTGAGAAAGTAAATGAGTTCAGAATATGCATATAAGGCTGTTTTCTGTAAATGGGTCAGCGTGGTTTCAACTGTTCAGCATCATTTTACATCAGAATTCTAGAGGAGGGAGATGGATGGCTGAATCTTCCTTATGGGAAAGCTCAGGAATGGAGAGATTAACTTCATCCTTATCACCAGACTCAGCTAGACAATCTCCACCGAGGAGCCACTCTGTGTGTGTGTCTGTGTGTGTATGCGCTTTAAGACAGACTTCATTAACCCTCCCTCTCCTTCCACAGAGCAGGCTGTTCCTTGTTGGTTGTTACTTTATGTGACATTTCTGTAATAAAGCTACACATATAAATACTGAATGTAACAACAGATAGAAGGACATCACTTATTTATGGGCACTTGTGACTTATTATCAGTTGATTTGAAAACTAGTTTGTTTTTGTAGCTTTGTGTGTGTGAACTGTTTTTATGTGATATTGTAAGTCTGGACACACTTTCCCATTCAGTTCAATGTGAAGGTGTGTCCAAACGTCCAACAGGTAGTGTATGTGTTTCAGATGTATATACAGACGTGTTCTCAGGTCCCTCTCATAAGAGACATGTTGATATCAAAGCAACTTCCTGAATAAATAAAGCTCAACTAATTAACTATTCACAATCTGCATCCAAGTGTGGACATTACAGTTTAGAAAGTTTGTTACTCACTTTCCTCCCCAGTAGAGTTTAGTTGTAATGACCAAGCTGGATCGCCTGAGAAAGTCCAGAGAAAGTTACAGAAGGATAAGAAGCAAAAATTATTCCACTGTAATGGCTCAATGTTTTCTCTTAAGGAAAATTCATGCTTTGCGCGCACGGACACGGACGAGGGGCATGCACGCATTTCTGTACATACTTCAAATTGAGGGTCTGCCTTCTGCCCACGTACGCCGATGGTTTCCAAGCACTGTGGTACATGCGCAGTCAGTGCTTTTGCTGTGTGGACCGTCTGCACAGACCAACTTTTAGCCTGCATGCAGAAGTCTGCACAGAGTCAGCATGGACCCTCAGGGACCTTGGAAGATGATGAAGATTAGTCACTCGACCTTAGTGGACACGTAGCCTCTAAGAGGCAAGTCATGGTCGATTTGAAGTATGAATAAGAAGGTATGCACTTCCCTCGTCTGTGTCCACGTATGTACGAGGGTGTGCGTAACGCATGTCTGTCCCTTTAGGGTCTCTGGAAATGCATCACATTTCTCCTTGCTACCAAATGTAGCCCCTTCATGGATGTCTTTAGCTCCTGCACTGCTGGTCCGGCTCTCTCTGCTGCTGTAGCTTGTGCATTTTAAAGCACATTCACTTGTTCACACTGTTCCTGAGGCACATTCATTTCAAGTCTAAATTAGTTTAATGTAAAACTTTGTGGTACATTCAGCAGGTGTTCTTATGCCGCCCACATGCTGCTTAAGAAATTTGTTGACACTTTGTCATTACTTTTCTGCTGCTCTGTTAATTTATTTAATAATCTCTGCATATCCCACAGTACCACAGAATAACAGAACAAACATGATTTCTGTTCTTACTGTATTAAATGTAAACTCAATATATTTTTTCATCAATTGCCAGTTTCAGAATGCCATTTTAATGTGGACAACTATCTGACAAGCATCTGCACACTTGAGTCACGTGACAAATGACATGGCAGATCATGACTGTTTGTGTTTTATCAGCTTAGAAACATTGGGTTTATTGACATTTGTGACTTTGGTGAAGATCAGATCACATTTCATGGCCAATTTATGCCGAAAACCAGAAAACTGCAAACAGTGCCACTACTTTCTCTCACGACTGTACATGTTTCCCTGCTGTTTATACAGCTCTGAGTTATGTGTTACATCACCCGTGTTCATTTCTCACAAAATCTGAACTAGTAGTAAAATGTGATTCATCACTGCTCAGTGCTGCCTGTTCTTTCCTCTGCCTATAAATCTGCCCCCTGACGTCACTCGGACTGAGATGTCAGGCTCAGTGTGTCTTTACTGCAGCAGCATCAAACCGCCCAGTGGTGTAATGTCGTCAGCTCAGTGCGAGTCACACTAGGCTGAGTAATGGTGGAACCACTAGCCAATGCAGCAGCAGCTAAATGTGACCACATTAGAGAAGCTGATGTTACCATGAGAGAGCGAGGCCCAGTCACCGATACTGATTATCTGACATTTAATCACCAGCATCTATGTTACTTTTTAATCAGCATCTATTTATTCCAAGTCCTGAGATATTATAGAAACAAGTGCATAGTACACACACACTGTAGTTTACATTTACATTTTAATATCCTTTCTTGCTATAACGCGCTCCTCCCTGTTTCCTAGAGAGCTGATCAGTAATAAAAACTGAGCATGTTTAAACAACTCAATAAAGGAAATATTTGAAATTTGTGGAAAATGAAATCGTCTGTAGGCAGTTTCTTTCAATAGTAGCTATTTCATGCTGCTCTGCTGTAATACAGTGTGTCTGTGTGCACAGAAATACACAAATTAGGTTTTTAGCCTTGTTTGAAGAAATG
>NW_018127926.1:1584034-1595361 GCF_001952655.1 Monopterus albus
TCTAATGCACATATACACACACACACACCAGAAAATAAACTCTCAATGCCTTTGCCTTTCATCTTTCTCTCTCACACATTAGTGATGAAGCAATCACGCACATTATTGTCACATTACCTCCAGCATTTCTTCTTGATAATGTTTCCTAGAATGATTTCAGCCCTGCAAGGCAGCACAAATGAAACTGTGTTATTAAATTGCAGCTTCAATTCACAGACATTTCCTCCATCAATTCTTTGCCATTTAACTAAACATGGCCCTGGTACATTAAAAAGTTTATTCATGAATGAGCCGTTAGATAGTACATTTAAAGTGCCATCGTTCAGCACTTCCTGCTCATGTTGGAGCGGTTTTACAGTCTGGGATTGTTGTTTTTAACCTCTTTGCATATACATATGAGTATAATCGAACTGCAGTCACAAACTGCATGACACTATTTGTTCACTAATCAAATGGACCAATCTTGGAATCTGCATTTGTGAAACTTTCAGGCTAAACATGAATGATAACACACTTCTTGGAGCCACACTAGGGCCAGATGTCTATATTTGAATACATATGAATACGTCGTTGTGAGTGTAACTGATGTGTGACACCCACCTGCCACCTGCGTAGACCTCAGCTGTGTCAAAAAGGTTGACTCCACTCTCGTAGGCAATGGTCATTAACTGATCTGCAACCTGGCAAGAAGACACACACACACATACATGCCCAGAAAGGTCAGTGTGTATTCACTGGTATTTTATTCAAGCTATAATTCTCTTTGTTCAGGCGGTTGCCAAAGGAGCAGCTCTTAGAAGGTTGTATCACTCTGGCATATCAATATTGATGATATAAATATTCGTGTGTTTCCACAGTTGCAACTTCTAATGTTTAGAAAACACTTATCAAAGTAGAAAAAGGGGTAACTTCACATTTTTTATATATCACTGCAGATACGTTTCAGTAAGAGACCTCAAACCATGGGTATTGTTTAACTATAAGTCATTTACATACACAATAACTAAGACTGTGGCCTAATTCAATATAACACACACAAATGGTAAATAGACTTACATGGCACTTTTTACACATTCTACAAACTCAAAGCACTTTACATTATATTTGCCCTTTGGCACCAACAGTACAGCCACCAGTAGCAACTTGGGGCTCACTGTCTTGTTCAAGGAGAGACTAGAGACTGTAAACTAAAGGAACCAGGGATTGAACCACCAACCTTCAGGTTAGGAGACAACATGCTTTAGCTCCTGAGCCACACCCGACCCCAAAACTGAGAAGCAGGCTCTCAAATAGAGACGTAAAGGGTAAGAAGACATGACTGAGTATAGGGGACATGGTTACAGAAATATAACCATTGTATAATTCTTAACATTTATATCAGTGGTTTAAAACTGTTATTAAGGTCTCATAATCTTAAGGGTCAGCACCTAGTGTCTCTGTCTGAAAAGCACATCTGTTGTATTTTGGTTTTTTAACAAGACTCTTTGAAGAACACAAGTAATTTACACACCAGTGCAGTGTTTGTAAGTGATATGGACTATTACATGGAACGCAGACACTCAAAAAGTCAACACAACAGTGACTGGAGAATGACAATGACAACTTGTAGCCTGGGGGAACTTAAGGACACCTCCTCCCCAAACAGCTTCCATACATCACATTTCACTGCTCTACAACCAAAATGCCTATGAAACAAAAATAATACATTTTTGTTAATTTTGAGCCACTGGAAACAAAAACAATATCTGAAATTGTTTGACTGGTTCTAGTTTGCAATATATGGTATTGGCAATGTATGAGCTTTGCTTGAAACTGAGCATAGCACTATAAATGCCTTCCATGAAAAGCTGTCTGGACATCGGTGGCATTATCCTTACATTTAAAGGATAAAGCACCTTGAGTGTTGCTGCTCAGAACAGCTGGAAAACATTTTTGATTTATGAAACACACTAGCAAACAAACAAGCACAACCTGACCTTTACTGCCTTCAGGTAGATCCTGGGGTGGAGGTTATGAAATGCTACTGTATGTGAGCACACGGGATGCAAAGTATGTGGTAGATACTGTGCATGCTGCAGGAGTGCAATCAAGTTGTCTACTTGACCTTGCAGAGACTGTGTGGTTATAGTTTAACTCTGTTGATGTACAGACTTTATTGAGCAAGTAGGATCAATCTGTAATTACTGTGAATTTGATTCCATGTTGTACAGAAGTGTGGAGTCATTCCTCTTTAGCTAATAAGTGCTCTGCTATATATGTGTGCGGCATATGTGCAGATATTCTTTGATATTTGTGCAGACAGGGTGACCATAAATCATCAGACTGAGATCCAATTTCCCGGTGGTGAGTTTTATTACATGGGGACTTTAAGTGAATTTGCCATCATTTCCCGATGGAGTTTTCTGGGGACAGAGGAGTGTGTTTGTGCACATGGTGCTTGTGTGTTTGTGTTTATATGTGTGCATGAAATCTATTTGTCTGCTTTTGTGTATATGCCTGCACATGCGTGTGCAGTATGTAGGTGTGTGTGTTGCACTTTCAGTAGTGGCAGACAGTGGGGGTGTTTTTTTTCCTAGAAGAATTAGATAATCTGTCCTCTGAGAATCTGTCTCAGCCTTCTCTCTGGAACCAGCACAAACTGGGCAGCAGTCCAAGTCTGTGTGTGATAATGATACAATAATAATAAACTTTCATTTAATGAGAATCTTTACAGAAAGTGCTTTGATAGACACAATGAAAACACGACACCTAAAAGAATAAATGAAGACCATAAGATGACATATAACAAGAATTTAAGGTCATTGTAATGAAACAAGGAGAAAATTAGGTAAAGTAAATAAAGTAATTACAGACAGAACAAAATGATAATAAAAAATATGCAGTAGAAGAATAACTGGATAACGAGTCAATAAAAATGGGTTTTAAGATATCATTTAAAAATGTTATTGCAATCAGGGACCAGCGCTCATGTGGCGTCTGAACATTTTAAACTTAAGAGCAAGACAATGAATTATGTGATATCAATAGTACTGACTAAAATAATTGGCCTGGTGTTTTCAGCAGGGCCACTGCCAGAGATTACTTTTTAAAAAATTTTATGTTGTTAGTGCATTTAATGTATTCATTCCCATCAGGATGAGAAGAGTATTTCAGGAAATATAACAAAAAATGCTTATAAATCACCAACAATAACTTTAAGAACAGGGATATAAAAAAAAATGCTGAAGGCTGCATTAGAGGACAGACAAAGAGACACAGATGAGAGGACAGTCACAGACAGAGAGCCAAGAGGGCGATGTTGTCTGTTTTTAATGGGTGACTGGACTTTAGCAGCTGCTTACTCACAATGAGTCTCACAGGACACTAAAAGGTTGATCTTTGTCACGGAGGATGCATAGTGACATTCACAGGGTCAGAACGTTTGTGCTGTTGATGACGCACTGCTGCTTAATCAGACTTCTGGCCATTTTAGATGAACTGAATATGACAGATGGCCTTCAGATGGAGGAACACTTTGAAAAAGCACAAACTGCAGAAACAATGCACCTCTACCCTTACCTAGGGAAGAGCAGATAAGTTGCAGAAATACATGGGTTGCTATGCTTCATGCACAAACAATGCAGGAGAATTGGATTTCCTTATATGAAAAAGTGAGAAATGAAACATTTTCTCTCTTACAACCCCAGAATCAAGACTGCAGTAACTTCCCACATATACCCACGCAGTCTTGAGTTGGTTTTATGACTGCACTGCCTCCTCCCCTCCACACTCGCTACATGAAAGTTAACATTGACAAGAGACGATTCAAATTCACCTTACTACTTATGGATCCACTTTTGGCCCTTTTGAATGAGTAAGCAATGGTAAATTGCATCTCACCATCACCCTTGTGAACTTTGCATCTGGGAATGTGCTGGCATTCAGACAAAACTGGAGTGTAACAAACTTTACAGCACTTTGAACAGACATCCTCTATCAGGGCTGTTACTAAAGGCTTTATAAAAGGCATATAAACTCAACAGTATTCAGAGATTGCTGAGAAAAACAAAGTAGTCCATGAGGTTATGGTGGACCACTCGTTAGGTTCTGACAGTGGAAACGCAGCTATAAATGTTCAGCTGGAACCCTGGCATCCTCGCTGATAGACTGCTGTGCTCTGAATGAGATGTGGCTGCATGCTAATAGAGCTAGCTTGGTCAAATAACAAGTACTCACACCTCCGAAAATGTCAGAACAAATATCTAAATAGGCATTATGAGGCATTAAACTGACCAGATATTCTCAATCCAAGTGGTTACTTTGTCACCTCAAAAAAATGTCAAAACTTAATGACGTGACATAATACCAGACCTATGGATGAAAATGATAACAGTTTTGAGCCTGGCCCAAAATCTCTAACAACAGCCTCTTGCCTGGCTGTTGCTGCATAGAGCAGATTTTTCTTGGTTTCCTTTGACAATGGGCAGCTGTCACTAACACAGGGATTTGTCTTGGTATGTGCTCGGAGTGCTCAGCAAGCACGGCCGCACACTTTGGACACAAGGGGGCTCACATATAGTCAACAGCCTTTGCAGCACTCACAATGGTGAATAATCTTTAAAAATATTCCTGTATCCAAATTATGATATAAATCAGAACCAACATCTAATCAATTGTTCGGTGGGCTATGACCTACTGCTCCAAAAAATTCATTAAGATCTGTTCATTTCATTTTGAGTTATACTGTTAACAATCAAACAAACCAACAAACGCCAAGCAAAAACATAACCCCCACCCTTGGCTGAGGTAAATAGTCCTTATTATATATAGCGCTGAATAACAGGGAAAAGATAGGACTTTGTGTTCCGTGTTTGCATAAGTCACTGCTGGATCACAGCTATGTGTATATTTGGGTCTCCCTCATAGCTGGGTTAGTGTGCCACAGTTGTTGTGCATTTCTTAATCGGGGCAGGGATACTGAGCTTTGCTGAGGACATGAAATATATTTAGGATCCTTTTGGTAACAAAGACATTGAATGGGGGTGGTTCAGGACAGCAGAGGACCACTGCATGTGATGGCAGTACTGCTGCTACTGTAGAATTCATTGGGATGCTTCTTTTTCTGGGTATTTTCAAAGGTAAGAACACACCGCTATGTGTCTCTAATCAGAGCTTAACGATTTTCTTCAAAAATGAGTCCACAAAACAATATCTGAAAAACATTTTGTGTATTAAAATCCTGTAGCTGTCCTACCAGAGGAATTTAGGCAGCATTAAAACAGAACTGTGTACAATATTTTTTTTATTTATATTTTGCTGTTGAAGTCTAAGATAGATCTAACTATTCTACCAGCTTATTTAACAAGATTAGATGGCTGGTTTACAAGCTTCAATTAAAACACAACAGAAGTGTTGAGATAAAAGAAAACATTAATAAAAATCCATTCATTGTTAAGTTGAGACAATTTTATATATGATCCATATCAGAGGACCTGAACAACAACTGATAGCTTGTAAAACATCATCAACGCTCAATGGGCAAGTGTCACTTTCTGCAAAAACTTAAATGAACTAAAATTAAAAGATCAATTTTCATTGGTTAATCAATTTGTTCCTGATATATACACTACCAGCCAAAGGTTTCAGAACACAGCCGAACACACTGGTGCCATTCTTTCTACAACTGAAATCACTGTGATATATTTTGACATTTAAGTATTTCATGACAAGTGAAAAGCCTTAAATGCTACAAAGCTGAGAAGTACTGTAAACTGCTAGAGGTTAAAAAAAAAAAAAAAAAAAAGGTCACCAAAAACTAAAAATGTGTTTAAATTTCATATAAAACAGGCCTTTTCAGGGATCAAGTAATTTACATATTTTCTGCAGCAGTGGAAATAAATTAGGCTTTGAAAATTGATGTAAACAGCTACTACAGGTGTTTCAACTTTCACTGATGACTTACAACAACAAACTATGTTATTACACATTAGTACTCATTGCTACCATATATCAAGTTAAACAATCAATCAAAAAAACAAATTAAACAAGTGAGATGAAGGAAAATGTTTTATACCTCATCTGCGATCTGTCCTCCAAATGTCACCCATGTACCTGGATGGAAGAGAGGGAGACATTGCAGCATTAGGAAATATTTCTATGCTGTCAGTCCGTTGTCTGTGTTCGTTTGTGTGTTTGACATCCCAAGATAAACACTGCTACACGGGCTGTGGCACCAGTCGAGGGAGGCAGTCAAGTTCCCAAGAGAAGCTCTGTCCTGTTCAGGACTGCAGCTAAGCACCGAAGAATAATCTTGTGTGAGCACCTGTTAGCACGTCCTGTCTTCACTCGGGGCTGTTTGTTATGGTCATGCCAATGTGGAAAACCTTGTGTCCCTGTCCTTATGTCAGTCCATGTGTGTATGTCTGGATAATGAGTATGTATGTGTGCATGTCTGACTACATGTTTCTGACTGCCCCGCCAACAGACAAAGGACTAAACTACCTGAGACACTTAATCCTCAGCACATTCCCTCACTGAATTATTCATGTGGCTTCCATTAAGATTATGTCAAAGCAGTTTTAGTTATCTATAACAGTGCCACCCTGTCAAATTGGGGGGTAAATGGTCTTATACTTGTATAGCGCCTTTCTATGCTTTTACAGCACACTCATTATTCGGCCATTCACCCATTGCACTCCCACGCACTCACGCATTCACACACCGGTGACATCACCGGGAGCAACTGGCAGTTCAGTGTCTTGCTCAAGGACACCTCGACATGTTGACTGGACAAGCCGGGAATCGAACCACTAATCCTCCGGTTAGGAAACGACCCGCTCTACCTCCTGAGCCACAGCCGCCCCCACGGTGGGGGGCTTTTACATCGGAAAACTGTCAGTCTGGTGCAAACCTTTACATATATGCCAACCTGCATTTATACTTTGGCAAGGGACAACTTAACAAACTGAATTAGAATATGATTCATTTGGTCCAGCAACAATCTGAAAATCTAGAAAACCAATATGATAATTTTATCATTTTATCACATTCACATGTGCTGGGAGCGAACAGGAAATTCAGTTCAGTTCAATTCAATGTTTTTCTGAGGGTTCGTATTCTGTACAGACCGTTCATTCCCCTCAGCCCTGTGAGGCACACACTTTGCCCAAAATGAACAGACTTCTTCAAACTCTGCTGACCTCCATTCCTCAACTGCGATAAAAGAAGTGCTATATCTCAGAGACAGGCGCCTTTAACCATCTGCTCATTTCAACACACGTACACTCCACTGAGGCTACAGATGACATCCTGAGGATAAAGCGGATCTGTTGGAGTGTAATGATATTATCTTAACTTAATAAAAGTGCACCAAGCTGCAGTTCTCAAAATCACTATCTCAGCAGAACTGCAAGTGAAATTTATTCAGCAGAAAGGGGTGGGCTGCAGGGTGAAATAACAATCACTGATGAAAAAAGATGCTTTGTCTATTGTTAACAACAATAACCACAGTATCCTCACTAAGGCTGTGTTCAGACTGAGTTTCAAAGGTGTGGAAAAATGCAGCTCTCCCCCTTTATTTTTATAGGGGATTGCATTCACCGCAGCCGGCATCAGCTGAAGGGGACTCAAAACGATACAATCCTGTGTGGGGGACTATTGGCACACGGATTCCCACAGGAAGAGGACTCTCTTGTTTACCTTATTAGCATGAGCATTCACTGCTATTCACTGTCAAATTTGGGCCACATTTTACGCACCACAATGACACACCATGCATTTTCATTAGTACTGGATGCTAAGCCATGTTTTTTTTATCTATCATTGCCGTAGAAATTGCTGCTAAGGTAGAGGAGGCTATGTTAACAGCATGGCTAATCCAAAACACAATGGATACTTCCAGGCTAGAAATGTGAATGAAGCTGCTCATGTTGACTCCTCACAATGGGGCTGTATTGTACACCGCTACACTACCGCATGGTGTCCAGTTGTCACTCTGGGGTTTGTTTCTGAGCAGGAGACTCGGCATGTGATGAGCACCCCGCAGAGCTCTAATGTCAAGGCCTCTGCTCCTTTTAGGTCCAACTGAGCTTCTGTTTGATGGAAATTAATGCCCTGCCAGCGAAAAACAACTTATTTTTATGGACAGCTGCTAGTGGAAAGAGCCAGAAGTGGCACTTGATGTTACTATGCAACAAGAGTAAATGCTAATTTAGCAGTGCTTTTTCCTAAAGCTTACAGGTGCTCAAGTCAACAGGTGAACATAAACTAACTCCTCATAAAGCAACTTCAAAGTCTGAATATATCAAGAGGTCCTTGTTTGACTGCCATCTATAATGATATACATTTCTAGCCTGTATACTAACATCAGGCATTTAAACTGACAGGACAAATGCGATAACAAATTGACATGAGATGAACTGTACGAGGAAGAAAAGCTGGAGAGAAAAAAGCAACAGGGAAAGAAACTGAGGAGCGTCATGAGTGGGTGATTGATGCGAGAAAGTTGTGGACTTGGCAAGAGGTGTCATTTATCCTCTCAGCGTTATGTGAGCCCTTTTAACCTGACTCTTGGATCCAGGTCTGTGCCTGGCAGCATGATAGATGGCACACATCTAGATGAAATATTTGTCTCAGCTGTCTCATTTAACAGCCCTAACTTTCTTTTTCATCTTCTCTGCCTACAGATGGAATGAATTGGTCGTAATTTTTCTTAGATTAATTTAAAACTCCAATAGAATGGTGCAGTGCATCTATGAGCTGTTTAGGTTTATTCAGACAGGACACACAAAAGTAAATTATTGGACTTGGATTATATATGCAAAACTACATCTGCATCTGACACATTTTTGTACTATTTAAGTGAATTATATTTAGTCTATTGTCTCAAAGGTAGAATTCAGTTTTTCACTGCTCTTTGAGTGTTTACTTGGTTTTATACATTGTGTGAGTTAAAGTTAGTGAGTTAAAGATCCTGTATGGCACCTTATAGTTTTGCATGCATTTGTTTTGAGTACTGCCTCTATTGATTTCTTCAAAACAATTCTACTCAAACTGCCTTTGCATTCTGTTACATCTGTTTCTGTTATGTCTACTATTTTGGCTTCAGTACCGAATACTGGGGGTGGATAAAAACAGCATGAGGCAGACACAAAATGCAAAAACCTCTGAAACCAAGCAATGTCCAAACTTGAAATCAACAACTTTTTCACTTTCAAAAGAAATTGAAGATTATTACTGTATGTTTACTATCATACAGCAGGGCTTTTCTCATCATTCACAACTTTAACAAACAATTTTATTGTGATAAAATCATTAGGAGTACACTAGAGATGGGCTGGATTCGATCCTACATCATTATTGGGTCCAGTATTGATGTCATTCACTCGGACAGACAGGGCCAATCTATTTAACAATTCATATTCCAGTCTGCAGCTTGTGCTGAACCTTGAACCCGCCGTAACCTAACATAATGTAGCATGAGACATGTCACTAGTCCAGATTACATCCCACATCTTACTATAACTATCCATCCATCCATTTTCTATACCATTTTATCCTGAATAGGGTTGTGGAGTGGCTGGAGCCAATCCCTGATGACATTGGGTGAGAGGCGGGGTGCACCCTGGAGAGGTGTACCCTGCAGGGCTGACCTGTAGACAAACAACCACACACAATTACACTCACTCCTAGAGGCAATTTAGAGTTGCCAATCAAAGCTACATGTCTTTGGACTGTGGGAGGAAGCTGGAGTACCTGGAGAGAACCCACACAAGCACAGGGAGAAAATGCAAAAGAGAGGCACTGGGTTGACTGGAACTCAACAGTGTGGTTGGCGACAGCGCTAACCACTGCACCACTGTGCTGCCCATCATAACATTAGCTTTTGGTTTGACTAAAATGTTGTTTGTTTGGAAGTATTTCATTTCAGTCTGGAAATGCCAGAAAGCAAGACAGCTACTTGTAATGTGTGTAAAGCCAGCATGCCAAGGGGTGGAATTACAGTTGCGTCGCACAATATAACCAATTTAATCATGCAGAGGGTTTACATGAAAGAGTACCAGGAATTCATGATAGCCCGCAAACAAGAAAACACCACCATGCAGCAGACACTTGCTGATGCTTTCCAGAAATGCGATAAACTACCAGCAGACAACCTGAAGGCTAAAGGGATTTCAGAGAAATTGCTCAACTTCATTATGTTATGATCCCTGGTCCTCGGTTTCCAGTAATCCACTTTTACTTTCACACCTCTTCCTGTTCCCAGCTCACCCTGACTCCCGGGAGCTTTACTTCATCACCCACATTGTTTTCACCTGCTCCCCAATTACTCACACCTGCTTACAACGGCATATAGCAGTTTCTCACCAAGTGGGAAGCTGCCAGATTGTTCTATGCCTTGTCTAGACTCTCCAGCCCTTTATCTTCTGGCACCTACTACTCTGAGATCGAGACCCTGCCTGTATTATCGACCAAAGATTCTGCCGTGTCCTGACCTGTTGGACTGCTGTAGACCTTGACCGTAGATTGAACCAAGTCACTTGCTCTTTGCCTGATCCTTCGATACCGTGAGCTGTTCTCTCCCTCACCTGAGCCTCCTGTAGAAGGGAATAAACTCTGTCCACCTTGCCTCTGCCTACTGGCTCTTTAATTGGGTTCACATCCCCACATCTTACGGGAGCATTATAGACCACTCCCTGACACATTATATGCGATGAACCACCACTATCTGTCCTAGAAAATCTCAGATTTTGCAGCCTGTTGGAGCACTTAGAGCCCAGGTATAATCTGCCATCCAGAAAATATATTTCACAGACAGCTATGCCCAATCTATACAACCAAGCATCATCACAGTTAGAATATGTTAAAGCCATGAGCTTCACAACTGATATTTGGACCTCAGATGTGAGCAGCATCGAAGGTGATCCCCTCTGTTTACTTGTTCAAAGATAAGTGAGACATTTCTTGACTTCAGGAATGGGAAATATCAAAATTGAAATGATAAATAACTAGATTTTTTTTTTCCTTTTTTGAGGGTAAAAAAGTGGACAGTGACAAAATATGAACACAAAGAGAATGTGACAAATGGCTAAAGTTGCCTGAACACCTTGTACTATGAATATTAGTAATGCCCATTAGGATGCGAAACCACACAGCTGTAGATTTTGAAGGATGAGGATAAAGTAGAAGACAAAGTAGGACATAGAGGAAAGAAAGTGCTGCAGAACTAGAGGGATAGAGGCTCTAGTACATCACGGTCCATCTCTGTTTCCTACAAAAGTACCAGAATGACAACACTGCTGCCTTTTCTACACTGCAGGATTTTCTACAGGAACCATTGTTAGAAATCA
>NW_018127926.1:1595425-1596242 GCF_001952655.1 Monopterus albus
AAGTGTGGTGTGTGAGAAGAGGAATAACATTATGGGTTCACATGGAAGTGCTGATGTTTCAGAAAACGCTCATTATGAACTCATGCACTGATGTTTTTGTTTTGTCAGCTTATAAATCAGGTTTGCACATGCAAACACACACATCAACCTTATCTTTTTCTATTTTTCCCAGCAATTAGCATCCATAGAAAGTGTGTGTGTTTACAGTAAAACCACTGCAGACACTTTAGGGACAATGACAAATGGTAAATGGACTGAACTCATAGAGCACTTTTCTACCTTACCGGACAAGATGCTTTACAGATTCACCCATTCACACACACATCAATAGCAGCGAAGCTGCCATGCGAGGTGCTAGCCTGGCCGCTGGGAGCAGCTTGGTGTGAATTGAACTGCTGACCCTACAATCAGAGACCGGCCTGCTCTACCACTGAGCCACAAGGGTAGAATGAATTACCTGCAGCAGTAGACAAATGAGAGGTTATGATAAATTCACTAATCACTTCACTTATCAGTTAATCCATCCTCTGTCTCTCTCCAGACGTTTTTTTTTTAAATCAATTCAATTTCACTTAACTAGTGAGAGGTTTTTACATTGCAGTCAGAGAAAACTGTTACAGTACACAGTATGTGACATTTTCTCGTGCACATAACATATTGTAACAAGTATACAGTCAGTTTTTGAGTGATGATGAGAAAAGCTTTCAATATGGATGTTGCCAGCTAAAGGGGGAGGCAGGGGGCATTGCTTATTGTATATTACAGTGTTATTGTACAAGGTTGGTGTTTTGTTTCCTCCCACAGTTTAAAGACATGC
>NW_018127926.1:1596412-1637930 GCF_001952655.1 Monopterus albus
AGCATTAGGGCGACTGGGGGCAGCCGCCTGCCATTATGCTGACCTTTTTCTGTGCTGTGGGTCAGACCTCTCAGTCTGCTGTGAACCACCTGGGGCAGCAGCACTCAGAGGTGACCTAGCCCTAGAAGACATTACATGCTGAAAGCTAACTGTTTACATGGCACCAAAAAGCCTCTTTCAATGTAATCTACCAGTGACACCAGAAAGAAATCCTTGCTGTATACAGCCAGGTTTGTCACTTTTAAATTAAAAAGTTTTTGGGTCCACCAAAATATGTATCAAAGCACTAAAATGTGTACTCTTTGGGGGTGTACCAGGCACCTGACCTACATTCAGTCCCTTTCACCACTACTCCCTCTTCACCTTTCCCCTGAATTGGACCTAACCACCTGCCTCTCTTTCAGGGGCAAATCACAACATCACATTTGGAAAGAGCAAAATGTTTCAGTTACTCCAAAAGGACAATTCTGTCTGCAAACAAACAAGATGCTACTATAATGTCACTAAACTGGACACCTTTCTGACTTTTCAGGCATAATATAGCCTACAGCCACTCATTTTATTAGGAGGATGCTGGTATGTTTAAGTGTTTGTGTAACAGTTTGAACCAGAATGTAGCAGAACGAACCACAGTAGGTTTGTTGCTTTAATAAGAAACAGACTGAACTTATTCCCAAACCAATTCTGATTTTGTTTGTTCTACATTTACCAAGTCTTAACGAGATGCTTAAGTTTGTAAATAACTTAATATAAAGCTTGTCTATCACTGCAGATATGCTACAGAATAGAATAAAAACATCATATATTATTTCTTTAGCCCACATAATTTGTGTTGTTGCAAAGCATGCAGTGAAGCCTAATGGAGCAATGCATGAGAGGTAGTGAAGCAGAGTGCAGAATTTACTCACCCAGTCCTAAGCAGGACACTCTGAGTCCTGACTTTCCAAGATTCCTGTAAAAAACACAAAAAGGATCACGTCTCAACCACCTTGCCAAACAGAGGATCAGTATTGATGATTCTACAAAACCCTTGATCATGTGGAGAGTATTAAAAAACAAGAATCATCTAACCCATTCCAAGCTCTATTCCAATACATTAACAGTTGTATTTTAAAGGACATTCATTGTGGTCACAGCATGACAACAAGAAGACTGACAGTCCAAGGGAAAACAAGTGGACTTTTATTCTCACAAGAGGCTGGATGAGACTTTCCTTCAAATAAGGTCAAGGTCAAAGTGTTTATTTGTCATATGCACAGTCAGGAAATGTGTTTCCCTGTACAATGAAATTCTTACTTTGCCGTCCACATGAATGCCACACAATACAAGTGAAATATAAAGTAGATGAGCAATAACACATCTACATGGGCAGTAACACAAATCTAAGGCACTTCAAAGCAGCAAGTGAAGGAAGCAAATAAAAATACAACAGGAACACAATATAATGCAGAGAGAATATATGTTACGTGGGAGCCGTGGAGCGTAAATACTCAGCAGTGAGTGTGCAATTGTGCACATGCAAAATGAGTATGTAAACAATACAGATGGAATTACATGAGGTAGATCCTGAGTCTGATGGCAGAGGGACAGAGAGTTTTTCAGTCTAGTGGTCCTGCATTTCACACTTCTGAGCCTCCAACCAGAGGGGTAGGGGTATAAACATCCTGGAGGATGGAGGCAGCTTTCCTATGCACCCTGCGGTGGTAAATGCTCTGCAGAGAGGGCAGTGGAGTCCCTACCACTCTCTGTGGTAATAATCATGACAGTTTGACACCACTTCTATTTGCCTAAGTTCTCCAAGACAGGAAATTGAAAGTCACTTTTCTGGACCTCCAGGCAGGTGCTGTGACACATGCTAGCATGTCTCAATAGATGGGTGTATGTGTTGTATCTGGAAGAAAGTCATCAGAGTGGAATGGAAGGAGAGAAACACTAGGTTATCAATAAGAGAATCACAAAGAAAAAACACAATGAGAGAGAATGTAAAGAACATATATCAGCACACTGATTAGATAAAATAACATCAGTACTAATTAAAGTCATAATTTGTATACTGCAAGAATCATTTTATCTTTTTTTCGACATTGTTTTTCCAGGGAAGCCCCACTGAGATTAGGAGCCTCTTTTTCAATGGTGCTTTGACCAAGACAGCAGCATATGTAAAATCTGATAAACATTGAACAGAATTAAATCCAAGCTTTACAAAAATTTAAACTGAAGAATTAAAATAATATCAAGTCCAGACATAAAGAGGTAAAAGCAGGAGCTGGCAGTGAAGGACTCATTCATCAGCGCGGTTACAATAAACTTGAATTTGGTTGATTTGACCATCTTGAGTAGATTTGCTTTTTTTTTTAAGCTGTTCCAGGTGGCTGGGGCAGAATATATAAAGGCCTTTATCCCCATCTCTGTCTGCACATTAGGGACAGACAACAGATACAAGTCATTAGACCCAAGATTACAGCTAGAAAGAAGGTTCTGTGAAACTAATTTGCAAAGGTAAGAAGGGAGTTTACCTGAAAAGGCTTTGAAAATAAAATATATTCAAACTATTCTAGGTACTCTATAATAGAAAAGTAACTTCAGCTTTTCAATCTGCTGTTTAAAATGGGGAGAAAATGTATGTGTTGAGTGCATTTCATTAGCTTATGTATATTCTCATTAGTGATATAGCTATAAACACCACACAAAAGTTTTTTTGTGTGTATATACAGCATATTGTGTGCATGCATTCCTTCATATACAGTAATCAGTGTCAGGTTTGCTCGGCCGCTCTGGCCTCCCTCACCTTTCCTACTGTCTCTTGCCCATTAACACTAATCATGTTCACCTGTTCCTCACTCCCTTATCACCAGCTGCACTTGATTATGTTGCTCACTATATTACCCGGTTTCACTCCTCAGTCACTTGCCAGTTCGTTCTTGTCTCTAGGCCATTTTTTCTCCGTGCTGTCTCGTTTTTTGTTTTGTTTTGGTTTTTTTGTATATTATTATTCCCTAGCCAGCTATTGTTTTGTGTTCCCCCCATGGACTGTTCCTCTGGACCGTGGCTCCACTCTCCCCTCCCAGGCAGGTCAATGCTCAGTCGCCTATCTGTTCTACTATTGCCTTCATCTCTCTGTCTCTACCTTCAAAAGCCACCATCACCACCGACCAGCCCAGGAGTGACCCAGCCTACGCAGCTCGGCCCAGCTCTCCATCTCCTCACCTCCTACTGTTAGTCCTGTCGGTTACTACTCATCGACAGGACTACGCACTATTTCCCTCTGTGCATTTTGTTATTTCTCCTCATCACTGTACATAATAAATCACTGCTTGCATCGAAGTCGGCTACCTGGGTCCGCCTCTTTCTCGTTCGCTCACTGACAGTTGCGAACGGCACATAACAATCAGCCTTCATTACACACCACCATGTTGTCTTTGCAACCTCATTAACACACTACATCAGAGACCTGCTGACTAGTGTCTATAGCTTATTGCCCAGTCGGCAATAATAAGCAACATCTTTCACCTCACAGATAGTTATTTGATCCATATTTAATATAAAAAACATTGAGCAAGGCATCAAGTGTGATTGTTGGGGTATGAGCCTAAACATTATGCAACACATTACAGTTTCACAGCAGGGGTTGTCCTCCCAGCCTTTCTCAGCACTGACTGGAAAATTACTGTCCTGTCATGTCAGCTTCGTGCGAGAGCATCCCCTGGCCCTACGACTACTTTGACACTATTGCACACACACACACTTTTAAAGATCCTTCAGTTCTGAGCAGGTGCAAAGCTAAAACAACTTCATTTTTCAGCTTGTAGTCAGTAAGTTGGCACAGTTTTCCCTGGGAGAAATATGTTACATCAGCACATTCATATTTGCTCAGGAACCTTATTTAGACAGGATACTCGAGATCTGAAATGAAAAGTCCTCGTCATCATTTTTATTTAGAAACCTGCTATCTTTATCGCGCTCTCACAGAGCAGAGAGTACAAGAAAAACCTCTGAGCTTCTTACTATATATGCCTCGAATAAAACTGGGTTATTACAGATTTATTTATATCACAGCGAAGCTTTCTACAGCTCATTACAAAAGTATAGCAGATCGCACAAAATGCAGAAAATAACATTTTTGTCATTAAAATGCAGATGGTGCATGGTAATATATACAGTATGTTTCCTACTGAGCCAAAAAGCTTAAACTAAAACTGTAAACACATGACCCCCTATGTCACCCAGGACTGTAGATAGGAAGAGAAACACGCTGAAAATAAACATCATTGTTGCATTAACATATAGTTAAGTTTAAAATGGGCTGGGTGGCTGTATGGATGGATGGATGGATCCTTTATTTGTCATTGTATCCAATACAGCAAAAATATGGGTAGGAAAAGAGATAAAACATTCGACAGTAATGACTACCACCTACTAATATTTTAAAACCAGAAACAATAAATAACAATGAATACCTATCAGTAATATATCCATAATGCCAAAGTCTCCTGAAGTCTTAAATTATAAATAGGTAACACATTACAATGACGTATTAAAGCCAACATCCAACTGTCAGTCGCTCCCCTCCCTCATAATCAACACTGAATCATTTAAAACTCTGATTGCTTGGAGAAAGAAACTCTCATTCTATTTGTTCACACCCTAATTGATCCATATCTTCCTCCTAAGGGCAGGAGGTGATTGATCCCTGATGATGTTATTGGCTCGTCACTTGCAGGGCTTCAGACTGCGAGTGATCAGTTGCATTTTGCTACCAAATTTATTTAAGGTGTGACTGCAAAACAAACCGGTTATGCATGAACGATGCCCTCACTGTAGAATTGGTGGACAGAATCTACATAATAATCATCACAATGTTTATCTGGAGGTCTGTCACTCGTTCATCTCATGAAGCAAAGACTTCCAATCTATCAAATGTATCGATCCACGTTGACTCAGACACGCCTGGGCCCCCGTTTTGCATTTTCAGTCTATTTTTGCCTTCGGTGCATTTGAAGCATAATTGCCAGAGACAGCAGCTTAAATCGGGTAGATCACCTGTTAGACTATTTATGTATAAGAGACTTTTTACTTGAATCTCTTGTGATGGATCAGGCTCCTGTGCCACCAGTAGGAACTATTAGTCTGGAGCCCTGATTTACATCTAATAGAGCAGAGAGTGAAAATATCTTGTAGTGGAACACTAATAATTTTTCCAGCCGAAATTATGACACATTGTATAGTTTGGTGCTTGGCCTTAGTGCAATTATTAAACAATTAAATAACTTTAAACTTTCAAATGCTACCTAATGTGTCAAAACTCATGCATAGCCACATTAAAACCATCAGACATACATTTTCAACCTTGTGCACTGATTGAAGAGTGTATTATGCACAGCTGTCAGCAATCTTTCCATTTTGATCACCTGTCAAAGCCACTTATGTCATTCGCTGTGACATGCCACTTCTCTGTGCTTCAAAATCCAAATAGTTGGTTGGGGCATAAAAATCAAGTCACCCTCAGAAAAGCTATTTTAGATGACACATTACATCTTCTTTAATCTAATAAATTAAATATCCACTGGACAAGTAAGGAGTTATGTTTGTCCTGTAAAACCAGCAATAAAAGATTATGTGGAGATGTGGTTTAAGTATTGTTTCACATACTTTACACTATTTACACCATGTTTCTGAACTTGATGTCTGTGGTACTGCTACATTTCTGGGTGGAATTTGTTTCTCTCCTTATTTGCATGCTTCATTTTTTTCCCACAGTCTACTGTAGGTACTAAAAAGGTATTTAAAGGCTGTGAACTGTCCACAGGAGTTAATTGGAGTGTGACTGATACTCCATGTTGTGATGACCTGGAAACCTGTCCAGGGTATTTTAACATCTTTCACCAAAGGATCAGACTCCAGTCCACCAAGCGACACTGAAGAGGAATGAGGAGGTCATGTGTAATTATGTAAAGTAGCTTTTCTATCCCCCAAAAAAGATGAAACACATTTTTCAAAGTTCAAAAGTTAAGGCCTTCCTGCACTCACAGCAATTTCCTGAATTTAGATCATGGCGACTAGAGGTGCTGAGTCAGGAAGTGGATGTCCAGCCTGAGATTAATGATTACAGTGTGTCGCTGGTTCCTGGCCAGTCTTGAATGATGATAATACAGGTGCACTCTATTTCGGGTCTATATAGAAATGTGTGGCTGGAGCCAAAGCAGAGCAGAGACAGATCATATAATTAAACACACCCAAAAAAATGCACACTATGGTTAATGATACAACAACCGATAATCTGTGAGCAACTGGCCCGTGGCGTGATGATGCGTTACATTTGTGATGGAGCAGTTTTGATTGCCAAAGTTGTCACACATGGTTATAACCCAACAGCATAAGCATTAATGTGTATTAATGTGTGATGATTTCAGTCTCGGAGGACCCAGATGCAGACAGACAACAAGGGACTTGTGTTGGAGTGCAGAGATTTAATGATAACAGCCAGAGTGTTGGAAAAACGGGATCCACTGAGGTAAAGCAAAGATTGGTCTCAGGAACCCTATTAAAGACAGACGCAGGGAACAAATAATAGAATATAAAGCCTTCCAACCAACTGTCAATATGCTCAGGGGGGTACACCTTGTGACTGGCTCAAGAAAACAATAATAACAAGAACGCTCTGGACATTGAGCAAAGAACCACTTTAATTAAGAGAAAGAGAGCAAGCGATTGGAGTCTAGACACCAGCAGAAAATGTCCATAAACAGAAAAAGTCTTAATGAATCCAACCAGGTAAGCAAGGTTAGAGTCCAGAAGAGTGAAATATAATATATATTCCTCAGTCGGCTATTTTGCAGTCAATGAGCCTCCACACTCCACCAATGCAACGATGACAATGCACAAACATCTCATTTCATTGGCACCTTTTAGTTCAACATTCAACAAAAACAGTGAACAGTAAGCTTACTTGTTGCCGACTCGCTGCCGTTATATCAGGGCTGCTGAAGTTCAGGTTTACCAAGCTTAATCAAACATCTAACATGATCACTACAGAGGAACCAGAAACACAAAACACGGACTATGAACAAACAGCAACAAAAATGGATGCAGGCGTTTAAGTGGCTGGAATAAAACACATCTGTGTACTGTGGGATGATACTGGGAGGGAGGGAGTGTGCATCAGGTACAGGAATGCATTTGGGGGCGGGGGGGTGCAAAAAAGTAGGGGTGGCACGATACCACTTTTCCATGTCCGATACCGATACCGATACCCCAATTTTGAGTATCTGCCGATACCGATCCAAAATGATATTTTTCTCTGTTAAACAATTGCTTAGTAACACATTTGTCAAATATTCTACTCTCCTAAAGGAAGAAATACATCGCCCACAACCATGAGTTGTGCAACACTGCTGCTTAATTTTTATTTCAATTCTTCAAACAGAGAACTTTTAGCAGCACTTTTGACTAGTCAGCACAATTCAAACATTCAAGTAAAATTTTAGGTGCACCTTTGTGTAAACGTTTGTTATTCTCTAAATACTTAGGTTTGAAAGAATAATAATTCCAGCATCAAACACTGGATATAACCATAACTTAAATAACAATAACTTAACATTAAATGTAATAGAATCTCCATAATTGGACAGTAAAACACAGTAACATAGTCTGGTATTGAACAGTAAGACCAGTGGTTAAAGTTTCCAGCGCTGCTGCCACCCCTCGAAACCCTCACGTTGCATAAACTGCATTCAACTTTGCTTTTGTCCTCTTCGCTGAGTTTAAAATAACTCCACACAGCCGGCATTGTAACGCTGATCGGTCTCACTCATGCTTGTCGATCACGTTGAAGCTACTGTTCATGTGACGTCTCACTTTACAACACGCCGCTCATGTCTCGTAAAGCAGTCATATGATAGTTTAAAACAAATTCTCCGTAGTGTATCGGATCGGATTATACGCCCCTCTCTTTGCGATATCCGATCCACAGATTTTGGCCAATATCGGACTAATATCGATACTTAATATCGGATCAGCTCACCCCTACAAAAAAGATGAACTGAGAGAGGATATGTACTATATGCAACCTAATGTACTTTGGTGACCAAATTTAGCTTAGTGGCCTGTGAGGTCAGTGCTTAAAAATGTTATTGCCTGTCCCTGAATTCATTGCTTATTCTGCTAACAAAAGTGAAAATAAGCTAAAGCCGTGTTCTATAGGGGGTTGGGTATTTACTCTATAGCTGGGTATACTTTCTTTGGCTCACTGTATGATTTTCTCTCCCGTGTTGACTGAAGTATTAAAGGAACAAATAACTTTCCTCAGATCAGCTTGGGTGGCCCAGGTTCTGCTGAGCCTACACAATACATCCCTTCATTCAGGTTTGAGAGGGATAGATTATAAGATGGATAGAAGAATGGCAGTGTAGAGGATAAGCAATGAGATACAGAGAATGGTGCAGAGAAGAAGAAGATAGGATTTCCCCACCAAGAGATGGAGTGAGAAAGTGATCCCTCTGACTGAAGCCCTCTTCCAAATGGCTCTTCATTGATATGCAAACACATAGCCACACATTTAAATAACCTAACCCCAACCACTAAACATGTGCACACACAAATACAGCCTTCATTGGCATCAAATATTTATAGAAAACATGAAACGAAACCCCCTCTCTTTATCGCTTTTCCAAACAGATCTACCGTAACAAGCCTTCCTCATCAGTGAGGCTATTCATCTCTACTTCCACACATCTTCATTTGCCTGATGATGGACAGTAATGACTTTCTCTAATACCGCTGGCAATATTATCCTCTCTCTTCATCTGCCAAAACGCACTCTCTTGCTCCTACATGGCAACTTTCATCACCACACATCTGTCACCGATTCAGCTGTGATCTGATACAACAGTACCAGAGGGAGCTGCTCAGCATTCAGGAGGAAAACACAGGTTATTCTCAGTCTCAATTTTAAATAAGATTCATTTTTAATCAACAGTTGTAATTAAGTAAATAACTTTTATCAGTGGGGGTCACTACATGTTGACATGAGCAGATAAAGTACTTGGCTGTCCTTGTAAGTAGATGATGAGCAGTGTTTTATTTCTTGGTGTCCTTTAATGATTTTGTCGATGCTCTCCAGAGGGACTGGTTTCACTTTTGTGACCGATTTGAAAATAAAAATTGGATTGCTGTTTATGATACGGAAAAAGGCCATGAGAGACTGCCTGACACACTTGTTCATCCTGTGTAAAATGGTCTGTGTGTGCCCATGTGTGTAACAGAGAGGACGCAGACGAGGCGGGGCTGCATGCCTAAGGCCACCTGAGCTCCAGATAAAGTAGGTTAAAATGTCAATGACAATACGTGCTGTTTGTCTGTGGCACCATGGTGTAATGGAGACCTTAGCAGTCACCTCACTGACATTGTGTATAGCTTTAATCTCTTACATACTATGTGACTGTCTGTCAACCTGTCTCTACCTTACTGTTTTAGTTTCTGTTACTTTCTCTTCTACTCAGTGCTCATCATTTTCAACGTTTAAAGGTTTCTTAACCCCCTTAAGCCCTAATAGGCAATCAGTTAATATCTCCAAAGTTGTAAGGACAAAAATAACAACCCTAGACTATGGATAAGGGCCCTTTGGGAACATTTTGAAACACCTTCAACTACAAATTCCTCAAACTCTGTGACACATCTTTGTTGAGTTTGTATTACGAGAGGGGAAGGCCAAGTCCTGTTTAGAGGTTTGCTCATGTAACTGGGGTGTAGAGAAGAAAAAACAGTGCACAGCGATTATATTCTAAAAGCGATGGTTGTAAATTGGGTAGAGAGAATCATAGTTTGTGATAATACCTTATTAAAATATATTTGCATAAAATCTGCTATTGCTAAAAACGCTGTAACGCTATTAACCTCATTTAGGAGGAAAAGAAAGCCATCTGTAGGCAATTATGTCGTGTGAGCTAATCATCTCTCCGTATCTGAATCAAATGAGTGATTAAAGTAAGAGAGGAATGATTGATTTAAAAAAAATAAAACCCAAAACCAATCTGCTGAGATATCAACTATGAGACACTTTACTCATCCATGTAAATATGATTCAGTTGAGAAGACAAAAAATCATGTAATCTCCCATGAAAAGTTTCAACTGTCAAGTCATTTAAGTTGTACAAGCTTTAATTAAAAAATGGCAGCAAGAGAGAAATGTGAAAAAATGTAAATGAATGAAAAGGCTGAGATGGGACAAAAGAACCAAACCGAGTGATCAATCATGACATTTGAACTAGTGGCAAACTGGGGAGTGTAGGTTTTTATATGGTGATTAATGAGGTACCAATTAAAGTAATAATTTAACCTGATCAGGGATGAATGAAAAATTAAAGTGATGATGTTGTCTTTAGCTTCCTAAGTGAGAGAGAAAAATACATCAATTAATCACAGGAGGCGTAACACACACGTGTCAAGTAAGCCGCGCTTTTCAAGGGTATTGTTTTCTCTCACTTTGTTAGCACCTGTTCTATTTAACACTTGTCCACAGGGACGAGAGGCAAAAGAGAGGCAGAGAAAATAATGACAACCATGATGTAAAGTGTTGACTGTTTTTCTGCTCTGACCTTTCTCTGATTCTGTTACACATGTCCATCCATTATTAAGCTTCATTTAAACTTGTCCACTACTATGCAGTGGCACAGACACATACTTACACAGCGAAGGGGCTTGTGGGTAAACGTAGGTTGCTGATGGTTGCAGACAGTCCAATGTGCACACCTCCCAAATCTCAACAATGTGTTGTGCGGCACTGCGTGTCCTGAATGCCAATTGTCGATCAGACCCTGCTCTGACCAAGACATAGCTGCTTGCTATCGGTCCTCTAAGAGGTACTCGTACTCCAAAAATGTCAGAGCAAATTGGCATTACTTGGCTAGACTGGCCACCTATTCTCAATCTGAATGCTTACTTTCTTGCCAAAAAAAATATCAACACTTAATAACACATTATAATATCAGCTGTAGAACACAAATGAGCCTGGCTCAAAATGCCATCAGGCTCTCGCCCTGCCGTGACTGCACAGAGTAGATCTTTCCCCAGCTGTGGGCTGTCACCTCCCTGGGTTCCTTCAGTCCCTGTCTCACACAGAGGGGTGTACTGAATGACAACACTCAGTTTCCAACGACAATGAATGGGCAGGTGTCACTAACCCAAGGTTTTGACTCTTTATGTGCTCGGAGTGCTCAGGCATGCATATAGTTAGCAGCCTTTTCAAAATCGAAACCATAATTCTTGAAAGTCTTTTTTGAAAACAAAGAATTCTGTAAGTGCATGTGGTTATGTGTATGTGCCAGTCAAGCTTAAGTCAGCTATACATGCATCTGCACAATAATGATAACCACTTTTATTGGACAAGACGTTAACACACACAAGGAATCCGGTACAGAACCGAGGTGGCACCAACTCACTCACACACTTATGGCGACGCTGTCCCTGCAAGGTGCAGCAAGGACCCTTCGATGTGTGGACTGGGGAGAATGGGAATCCAAAAACCGACATTTCAGTTGGGGGGTGACCACTATACCTCCTGAGCCACAGCCGCCCCCTCCTACTGCCATCTCCATCGGCATGAACTAAACCGTTTCTGTGAATTAAAGGGCAATCTACAGCAGTGGGGCTATTTCATGCCTAACACCTGTGCACTGACTGAGTGGGGGTGTGTGTGAAACCTACATCCAGGCTTTTACAATGCCAGTCTGTATTTAGCCTGGTGTACTTCTCTCACTTGAAATCTAAAGCTGTATCTCAGCATCTGAAATTACCAGTACAAATTTACAGTACTGCTCATTGCTAACATAGATCATCATTAATCCTAAATGCTGTTACAGCTTTTAGTAAAACTGATGAAAGATATCCTCCAGGGAAAAATACTAGGAACTGAAAACTACAGAGGAACAAAAGCTAACCTGACTCGAGGGACAAATTCAGCTGTCTATATACAGTAGGAAAATAAAATGGACTGTAATCCAACCCCTTTGTAAAACCACTGGGAGCCATAATGGGTCATTATTTAGCTATGTCAATCCTTTCAGCTCTGTTAGAACAGGACTGCTGTCCTGGTGGTCCCCTTGTTATGAAAAACACACTTCTTGATTTTTCTCCTGAGGTAAATTTGCACTGAATTAGATACTCAAAATGCAAATGTACCCACAATTAGTTTCACACTCAAAAGAAAAGCACAGTATGTGTTTGCACCTGTACACCAGTGTTCTTGTAGCACATTCACTCATGACAAGAAAAGCATGAGTGGATGTTTAAACATGTTTCATAAGATTCAGGCACAATC
This sequence comes from Monopterus albus, assembly GCF_001952655.1. NCBI lineage: Eukaryota > Metazoa > Chordata > Actinopteri > Synbranchiformes > Synbranchidae > Monopterus > Monopterus albus. Next base: position 1,608,726 of record NW_018127926.1, read on the forward strand.
ATGTATGTGTATACACCAGTGGGCACCAATACTATGTGTGTGTGTGTTATAAGCACAGTTGAGTAGTTACAGAGGGACACGACCAAGCTCAACCCAGTGTATGCCTGCGGTGACTCAGAGTGCCTGTGTGGGTAAAAGATCCTCATATTTCAGGCCTGAATCATTCTGCCAAACACTGATCTATTTGCTGTCAAGTGGCCTTGCTGTTCAGTAACAGAGCCTGTCCAAAGCAAAGTAAGTCTGGTACCTCTGAGAAAGGACAAGCAAATTCCACAAACCAAGACCCATAACACTACATAATCTCTTCTGGCAGACAGACAGTCAGGTAACTCTGTCCTCTCTAGTCCCATTAATTTTCCTTTTGCTATTTGTTGCAGCTGTTGAACCAAACTGGTATCATTCATCCTAAAACAGTGGCCCATCTGCCTTTCGCACACACTGTATACACACACAAATCAATTTCTCTTCAAAGGTCAAAGGTCTTGATGAGAATATAAAGCCTTTCAACCCACTGCCAAACATTGTACTTGATGGGCATTCCGAAGAAGATTATAATACTGCTATGATCTGCAGCTACTTTAAATACTAACTAAGGACAGTCTGGGAAGGAAATGCTGACGAAGGAGAAGTAGTGGGTGGAAGAAGCCACTTTCTTTCTGCAAGCTGTTTTAAGCTGTGAAACTTTTTTTTTTTTTTGCAAACATTGATTTTGTCTTGTAGGATTATATTAAAATCAAACATACCAATATTCTAACACTAACACAGTGTGGCCTGAAGCTAACTCCTTAAAAATTACAATAGCGAAAGACAGCAACAGCAGCAAGTGAATCAATGGGCTCATACATACTCAACAAAGCAGTTTTTTAAATACTGCTGCATTGTTTGGTGTTCTTTACTTGAGAAGAACACAAATCAATGCATTCTTCATAGTTGTAAGAAGAGATAGCTCTGGTTTAATTTCCACCAAACCTGTGTGGACATAGAAGACACAGACCCCGGAGGCAAAACAAGACAAATACCAAATGAGATTCAGTAACACTTTGGAATACAGCCCACAATTTACAAAATTTACCAATACATACGGTACCTGTACATACAAGGGAACAATACGTAAAGTTTGAGGAATAAGAGGATAACAAGCTGGAAACTTCTAACTAAGGGGTACCTATTCTAATTAAAGATGTAATGATACCAAAAACCTGAGGTGTGATATTGTGGTACAATGTTTCTGCAAACTGTATCCAGGACTGTCTCAGTCATAAAACTGGCTAGTATTGCTTTCATCTGGCAATATTTGCAAACTGCCTCTTGGCTGTCATACATCAACATCTCTCTCCTTCTACAGTAGCTGCAGATACATATGGTCATGAACAATACGTGTTTTATGGTAATTTCCTCTTGTTGGCTTAATCACGCTCTTGCTCACAGTAAACCAAGCCACACGTGATTGTATGGCAGCTTATATTTTGAAGCAGATGCTTCAAGCTATTACTCTTACTGTACCGGCACAAAAAAATCCAAATTAAAATACTGTGAGTCTGTAAATGTGTTCTTATATGTTCTGACCTAAGACAGACAGAACTATTTATTATGAGAAAGAAAACATAATTGCTGTATCTTGGGGCAGGCATGGATTTTGGGTAATTAGATTGACATTTCCCTCAATACAGTCCCTGAAAGAAAAAAAAAGAGAATATAAACAGTAATTTGTGGCTTTTAAATAAATGATAACCTCATTTAAGACTCTGACACTGTTGCTGTTGAAACTAGCACACACACAAGAAGTTTATTTCAAATTGTCATTAAGATTAAATGAGAGAATCTGAGCCTTTTATCATGTACAAACTGGAACAACTTTGACGAGCACACACACAGACAAGACCCCCAGTACAAACACACACGTACAAACACTATTATTTGAATGAAGTTACACAAGACCCCCAGTGCAAACACGCACATACAAACACTATTATTTGAATGAAGTTATATAAACACCATTTCACAGGTGCTTACACATTAGCAGACAGAACTTTGTGAAACATCCACACATCTTTACAACTGTACACACTTGCTTCCAACACAACATAGTACTGACACAAACATTCACATGCCCAAATGCAAGCCAGCACATTTTCAGGCCATCGCAGTGTGTCCTGGGGAGCTGGAGTGTGTGGGACAATATATCCTAGAGAAGAGGAGACCAAAAATGTTCTGATGGATTCTCCTTAACTACTGCTTTATATACTCCCCTAGACCACTGGCATGGGCACAGATTACACAGTACCATACAGCTGCACGCACAGTTAAAATGAACAGTTTAATGTATATCGTAAAACTGCCGTGGACCATAAAAAGTACAACATACACACAGGGTTGTCCAGGGAAAGACAAGCTGTTGAGTCTCCTACATATCATTCCTATTGTGTATTGCTGTATTATGGCTGTTATCATAGTGCCATTTTATAGTGCTATTAAAAGACTCAAAACAAACCAAAAAAAATGTATTTTCATAACTAACATTTTGACCACACCTGGTCTGTCTCAAGCCAAGTTGAGTACTAGAGTCAGAAAGCTTCACATGCACACACATCTCACTTCTGGTACAATATCAGTCCAAGATCATCTACAAAGGCGCATCTGGGCTAATCACATTCAGTGAATGTTAGAAAAAGGTAAAGATCATTTTATCCCATGTAGACATCCTCCACAAAATATCATATAATCTTTATTTAGTAGGGATATGACAATACCAAAAACTCATGGCATGATATTGCCATGATAAAACATCCGCAATACGATATTTATCACCATATTTGAAAAATGAAGAGCCAGAACAGGGAGAAGAAGACACCAAACTACACTAGGACAAGTCACATAAAGGTGAGATTTACTGTATGATGATGAGGTGCTCTTCAAATGGCCTGGTCTTTTTTTCAAGAGAAAAGACTTTAAGGGTGGCTACTAAGTGGTTGGTTCTGCGTACAGTATGTGTGTCCCATTTGCTTGCTCATCTCAGTTAAAGTGACATCACAGCCCTGTGATGGCGACCTGTCCACCTGCCTCTCATCGAGTGTTAGCTGGGATTGGCTCCAGCACCCCCGCGTTGCTCGTTAGGATAAGTGGTATAGATGACACATATATATACATACAGTACATACATACACACACACACACATATACTGTATATATGATTTCTTCCACTGGCCAAAATATCTCTTATTAAAAAGTTGATTTGACCACATGATGTGTTTCATTACCGTTGATAAGCTGCCATCTTGAATTCAGTTACTTCCTCTCTCTGTTGTCTGACATAAAGCATCTTGGAAGAAAATGACAGAAGACAAAAAAACCCAGCTGAGACAAGTTAGGAAAACCTGGCAGCATGCCAACATTTATGAAACGATAAATAAGTAAGTTCCAGGATTAATGTGGGCAGTCAATCATCTGCATCTTCCTGCAGATGTTTATTATAGAAATATCACTAATGTTATCTAATGATTTAACTCTTAAGCTAAACCAGCGAGTCCACATGTGACTTAACACAGCTTCACTCTGTGAAACCAATGCTGGGGAACCAAAATGCATAAAGCCAATGGCTTTGTCTATAATGACAAATGTATTAAACTTTTCTGCTTACTGCACAACTGTTCACCACGGCACTATGTCATGGCTGAAGTTCATTATTTCAACTTTTCCCATCGCGCCCAACTGCACCTGCTGTGAACATGGCCCTGTCAGAGATATGGGCATTAATGTGCTCCAGATTTATGTAAACAGAAGTCCCTAGGTGTGTTTGGGTTTGCCAGGTGTTTATGTAATATCTTTATTATATACTCAAGGAGTGAAGGTGATAAATTAAATGTCTGTTTAAAAGCGCTTGCTAAGTGAAATAAACCGATTACTACTGTGCTGGCTAAGGACTAATGAACACATTTTTTTTTCCCACAATAAAAATTATATTGTTAAAAACTGAATCGTGGTTGGGTCTCGTGACCTCTCTGTTTGTTTGCTTTTTCACTCTCTCTCAACCAAAAAGATGTGAGTAATTTCAGGGCTACCATGGAACATGAAGCTCATATGCACCGGCCTACAATGAGAGAAGAAAACCAGGGTTAAAACAATGGACAAGACGAGGATATTGGCAGAGGAAGTAGAGACAGGTGACAAATGAAGTGTAACAAGTTACAGATTACTAGTTACCTGTTAAAAATGTAAAAAGTAAGGTAACTATTTTAATTACTTCAGTAATGCAACTTATTACTTTGAATGACTTTTTGATTACTTTTCTAAAAAATGGTTTAAACTCTGTAATAAAGCTGAAAAGTCCTAATATACATTCAAACCAGGCAACGTAAACCTCGACTGTACTCGACACTTATTACTGTCAAACATTCATTCAGGTTCTTCAACAGAACTTCAGTTATATAATATATTACAGTTGAAACATGTTGCCTTCTGAACAGGCACAGCACTAAAAAGCGTTGTTGTCCAACAACATGGCCACCTGCCGTGCTTCAAAGGCATGTGATTGTATGAGTTTCTGAAGTGTATGTAAGTGAGTTTGTGCCTCTGTGTGGCTGAGGGGGAGATAGCGAACAGAGTGAAACTTGTAAAAAAAAAAAAAAACAGGTTGATTCTCACCAATGCAGAAATTAGACTTTGTATATTTTCATTCATTCATCCATTATCAGTATTGCTTATCCTGGAGAGGCTGCAGGGGGAGCCTGTTCCAGCTGACATTGGGCAAGAGATTTTCAAAACATATATGAGTAAATTATGCACATACTTTATGTATCATTTTAATACCACTTTGTAAAACAATGGTTCGTGCCAAACAAAAACACAATCCACTTAATACATACAGCCACAACACCACCAAGTCAAACCTCACACACTTTAGACAAACCCACACAATAGAGGCTCCTTGCTATCATTCACATCTCCATGGAGACAGAAGTCAATTACACGGCCTTGATATGGATACAAACACACATGTGTGCACACACAGTGCCTCTTTCATTGCACTATTACACACACAAATATAATGGAATGAGAGACCTGTCGTTGTTGTTGTTATGTTTGAACGCACATAACTCACCAGCATGCATAGATTAAATGACTGATTATTCTCATTTAGTTTTGTCACTTTCTAAACTCCAGGGTGTAGATCACACTAATGTTCCTTGTCCAAGACAAACTGCAGGTTCAAGCTCCTTCCTGACCAACAACCCAGTCAACCAGTAGGAGCAGTCGAGCAGAAGCCACTGCGGCTGCGAACTGAGCCGTAGTGTCTGAGACCTTTATTCAATAATTGTGATGACTCCCTGATTTCACAGTATGTTATTTTCATTAGTAAATAATTTGTGTATTGTTTTCTCAATTCATTACTTAATCAACTGAGATGTATAGTAACACATTCCTACAGCCTAAGGTAATGAAATTACTTTGTCTGACAAAGCCTTCTCCATCCATTTCTATGGGGTTTGTAGCAGCTCCCACCAGCACCGCAGGGGGCTCTGGCAAAACAACACAGCTCTATGCGATGAAAATGTTAGATCTGGTTCAACTTTTGCAGCACCAGATGGTGACATCATCCAGCCAAGGTGATGTGTTGACCAATCACATATCGGGGACAGTCAAAACATGGATACCTAAGTGAAGAAGACTCTTTTGTTTACCAAGTTAGCATGAGCTTTCACTGCTATTCACTCTCTAATTTGTGCCACAGTTACAAACGCACCCTAACGACACACCATATGTTTTCATTAGTTAGGGTACTGGATACTAAATGGTGTTTTTTATTTATAGTGCCATTACATTGGCTAACAAAACATGTAAAATATATATGTAGGGATTAATGTATCTGCATTTTATGTATATACGAATATCATACATGTTGAAATCAGTCCAATATGCAGAAAGCATGGCATCAGCACAGTTATGTGACTTTCAATGACATGCCTCAAAGAACATGGCACAGTACCACCCATTGCTCAGAGCGTTTAGTATGACACAGCTGTCTGCAGAGGGAAGGAAAGGGCGAGAAACAGCAGGAGAAACGGAGAGAGGAGGTTAAAAAAGAAAACCATAAATAGAAAAAAAGACTGAAGGGGCATGATCTGAGGACGGAAGAAGAGAAGAGAAGAAGAACAGCTGTAAGGGAAGTGTGTGTCTCTGTGTATGAATTCATCTTCATTCACTGTCAGTGTTCGAGAGCCTTGTGCCAACTAGGATGTTATTTTCCTGTTATGTCATATTTCGTACGGACACTGAGGCATGAGCAATTCACGCACAGACGGACAAAGTTACATATACTAGACCACTTGGGAAAAAAAACAATCAGTGCAAACTATTAATAATCATTCCAACAATTTCTCTCACTCGCTCTCTTTTTATCTCTCATCATATTCCTCTCTGCACCAATCAACTGGACACTAATTCAGTTGCTGTTCTATTATCTCCTTAACAAAATGAGTACACTGTTAAATAATGATGCAGAGTAGAAGAAAAGAAGTACAACACATCAACAGTTGGCAGTAACGTTGTTTTTTGCATAGTGTATGTTGTTAACTTGTGAAAATTTTTATTTTATGAAAAAGTGGTTATACCACCCATCTTGACCAGGACTCCCTGGAAGAAGAGCTCTTGTATCTCAGTGGGACATTCCTTGTTAAAGGAAGGAAGGAAGGATGGATGGATAGATAATCTTGCTGAATGTTAATATTTTTTTGAACTCATGCCAGAGATCACAGCATGGTCGTGTCGAGTTAAAGTACAATGCAATGAAATCACCAGAGGTTTGATTTTTAACAGTCCATACAGTGAGGAACAGAAGTATTTGAACACCCTGCGATTTTGCAAGTTCTCCCACTTAGAAATCATGGGGGGGTCTGACATTCACATTGTAGGTGCATTCCCACTCAGACAGACAGAATCTTTAAAAAATTTTCAGGAAATCACATTGTATGATTTTTAAGGAATTTATTTGTCTTGCACTGCTGAACATAAGTATTTGAACACCTGAGAAACAGCAAGAATTTCGGCTCTCAAAGACCTGTTACTGTGCCTTGAAAACGTCCACCTCTACTCCACTCATTAATCTAAATTAGTAGCACCTGTCTGAGCTCTTTAAAGACACCTGTCCACCCCACAGTCAGTCAGACGCCAACTACTACCATGGGCAAGACCAAAGAGCTGTCAAAAGACACCAGAGACAAAATTGTGGACCTCCACAAGGCTGGAAAGCGCTACGGGGCAATTGCCAAGCAGCTTGGTGAAAATAGATCAACTGTTAGAGCAATTGTTAGAAAATGAAGGAGGCTCAAGACAACTGTCAGTCTCCCTCGGACTGGGGCGCCATGCAAGATCTCACCTCGTGGGGTATCACTGATGATAAGAAAGGTGAGGAATCAGCCCAGAACTACAAGGGAGGAGCTGGTCAATGACATGAAGAGAGCTGGGACCACAGTTCTGTCGGTAGAACACTACGCTGTCATGGTTTCAAATCATGCATTGCACGGAAGGTTCCCCTGCTCAAGTCATCACACGTCCAGGCCCGTCTGAAGTTTGCCAAAGACCATCTAGATGATCCAGAGGAGGCATGGGAGAAAGTCATGTGGTCAGATGAGACCAAAGTAGAACCTTTTTGGTCTAAACTTCACTTGTCGTGTTTGGAGGAAAAAGAAGGATGAGTTGCATCCCAAGAACACCATCCCTACTGTGAAGCATGGGGGTGGTAACATCATGCTTTGGGGGTGCTTTTCTGCGAAGGGGACAGGACGTCTGCACTGTATTAAGGAGAGGATGAATGGGGCCATTTATTGTGAGATTTTGAGCAACAACCTCCTTCCCTCAGCCAGAGCATTGAAGATGGGTCGTGGCGGGGTCTTCCAACATGACAACAGCGACAGCCCCGAAACCTGACAGATCTAGAGGAGATCTGTGTGGAGGAGTGGGCCAAAATCCCTGTTGCAGTGTGTGCAAACCTGGTCAAGAACTACAGGAAACGTTTGACCTCTGTAATTGCAAACAAAGGTTTCTGTACCAAATATTAACACTGATTTTCTCAGGTGTTCAAATACTTATGTTCAGCAGTGCAAGACAAATAAATTCTTTAAAAATCATACAATGTGATTTCCTGAATTTTTTTTTTAATTCTGTCTCTCAGAGTGGGAATGCACCTACAATGTGAATTTCAGACCCCTCCATGATTTCTAAGTGGGAGAACTTGCAAAATCGCAGGGTGTTCAAATACTTCTGTTCCTCACTGTATCTACTCCAGAGAAAATGATTTGGGGCTTTAGAAGAAGGAAAGAAGGCATCAGAGGGATAAGGAGAGACAAAAACTGGGGCTCAGATAAAAAGCCTCCTTCCTGTGACTAGTTGCAGGAAATAAGAATAAATGATTTAGTTAAGTCACAGACAAAACATGGCAACACAAAAAAACAGCTGGCTGAGACAGATTTATGAGTAACAACTGTAAAAATACCAACCGCATATAGCAGTGATGTAAAGCTACCTTTTTGTTCCTTTGGTTTTATGCTCAGTAGAAAGTTGCCTTCAGGCAGTAAAAGAAAAGAGGTGGCTTTTAGAGTAAGCAGGGTTACACTTCATAAACCTTTTGAACCTGAGATCTGCAATACTGAGCACACAGAGGATATACAGTCAGGGAGAGTTGAAGCTGTAGTAGCCTGCTCATTACCCTCCATATTGTTTTATATTTCAACTTAACATTCCACATTATGGTGACTACTTTGTTCACACTGTTTGCACTTTATACAGCTGGAATGTATTATTATGGACATTAAGGCCCTATATTAAAAATGTACGTATTCTCTTTATTAAATAAGTCATGCCCCTCTTTTTAAATCAAAGAGCAATGCTTCAGTAACTACTGTTAACTAACAACCTACTTTACTTTGACACTTTCAGAACAAAACTCCTTCTCTACCCACTGTCTTTAACTGAGCTGAAGTCCAGTTTTGGGTGAATTAAAGCTCTTTATTGTGCCAGGTGCCAGGCCAGAGTCATAATTAATGACTCGGCATGCCTAAAACAAAGTGCACATCTGATCTTCTAACAAAGTAAACTCGTTTACAGCCATGCAACATGATGGACTGTTTACATTCACATTCATGCACACTTTAAGCAGCAACTGGAAAAATGCCACAGGTGTGAAAGCTAGGCAGAGTTTAAACTTGTCTGCTGTTACTTTTTTATGGCCAACTGAGAGCAACACCTTTGTAGAAAGATGTTCTGGAGGTGTGCACCTTTATTTCCATTTGTATTATTGCATCAAAACAAAGACACAAAAGACAAAAAATTCTTGGAGAGAAGCCGTGTGATCCAGCCAAGAGGAGACAGACTATGGTCGAAAGTCACAGTCTTGTTCATTTCAAACATGCTGCTCCTTGATCACATTTAGCATCAGAGAGTAGTTCAGGTTCAGCCATATTGGAACCAGTTCATCAGTGGATGATAATAATATCTATGAATGTTGTTTGTAATCAGGTAATATGCATTGTATTTAGAACTATTATAAAGTCTAGTCTTCTAGAGAACATGGAGAATGAATTTTCCTGTAATAATAATCAGAATTTGAGTGAATAAGGGGCACAAGCTGTGAGATCTGATTTAACAACATGGCTCTCTGTCTGTATACTGCAGGGGTTCCATGCTTTAGCATCTTAGTAATAAAACAGCATATTCAAAATGTAAAAATTCACCCAGCAAATGGGTCTTCTAGGAGAGGTGAAACAGTGCTGGTAGTGCCTTCCTCTTCCAGGTTGCCTCTAACTACTAGGAATATACATTTTGGTGCAGCTGCTTGAGTTCAAGTTTAGGTTTACTACTACATACAAGTTAAGCTTTATGTAACATGTAGTGTTACAACTGGTAGAAGATCTGCTTCCTTGTTACTGACCTGCAGCATTTTTAGAGCGCCCTTGTAAATACTAAAGCCCTGCATGCATGTGATTTAGAACGTAGGGCCCAAATGCAAAGCAGAAGCTACACAACCTTTGGTGAATTAAGAACACAGCTTTAACAATACACAACAGGAACATAATTTGAACAGGGCAGGTGAGTCACGGGTCAGCTGCAGCTGGAGCTGAAGAGCATCAAGCTAGTAACAAACCATCAAAAATGTTGCACTGTACCTTAAAAACTAAGAACAGTAAACTCTGAAAATAGATTTAACAAAGACTGGGAAAAAAAAAAACTTGTTTGTGATAATTGCTACAGAGCCTATGTGTTTACACTGACACTGTCTCTGTGATGAAGGATTAAATACTAACTTAGGGAGGAGAAGAACTGATGTTCTTGGGAGGACAGTTTTTGTTGAAGAGAAAGATCTGCACTTTCAAAGTAGGGTAACCACAAATAACACATCATCACAATGAACTTTGTGAACTTTGTTAGTTCACATAAACACTCTCCGCTTCACCCCCCGCCTCCTATTCCCTCTTCTCGAGATTGCCTCTCAGCCGCACCGAAATTAGATTGGTGATGACCAGCGAGGAGACTTTGACCTCTCTGACAACAGAAATGTCACAGATGGGGAAAAAAAAGATGTATACAGACTCAACACTGTTGCAATATGCTATGTTATGTACTGTATTACATGTTAAGGATATGTGTAGTGCTGCTGGAGCACAGTGGATGAAAATATATTAATGTTAATCCACACAGTGGATGAAAATATATTAATGTTACTCTTTTCTCATTAACTGACATGAATAGGCTTTATAAGGTCAACCTAACATTTGATCATGTGGCCAATTACAGCTGACTAACTTGAATGTATGTTAACTTGCCACCATAGGAAAAGTGTTTACATGGCCCTCAGAACAAGCCTCATCTTAACCGTGCATGTGTCATAAGTGCACTCCAGTGCAAACGCCACTCTGTTGTTGTTGATGTTAAGATCTGAAAGAAAAGCGCTGTTGTAAACAAGCATGGTTGAGCGGTGTAACTCCTCTGATGTCAACAAGCTAACCACAGTGGACGATCTAATTAAAATGGCAACTGTGTAATTAACATGGTAAATAAAAGCTAGGTTCTTAAATACTGTTATCTCCTTTTACACAGTTTGAATTTGTTTTGTTATTGTGCTAAGTGAAATAAAAAATACTTTTTTAAACTACCAAACTTCTTAATCAGACTCGATAAGGGATTCAAAATGATTTGGATTCAATGAGCTTAACTGGGTTCAGATTTGATAAACTGCTATTGAACCCTGGCCCTATTTATCATGTCACATCATATCAGCCACTGTTTCTCAAATCCTATTATTTCTGTCACACTTTAGTTCAGCTGCCCTTTCAGTTTACTCCAAAGGTTTAAAGTTTAACACGTTTGTTTTGTGTGTGTGTCTATCTTTTAAAGTGTTCCAAATTGAATAATGGCAAAACAGAGCCAAGGACACAATTACCATAGCAACAAGAAGAGATAATACGCATTTTGTTGTGTGGTGGTCTGGAGCGCAGCCAGCAGGCAGCAAGAATTCCTTTCTTTATTCATTATCATCACTCTTATGTTATCTCTCTTCCCCCTCCTATATAATTTTTCATGTTGAGAAAACGCTCTGAGGCACTTCTATATTTCTATGGCACAATCACATGCACACACAAGGAAAATTTTGACACGTCATTTTGAAATATACGATGTCTTAATTACAACTTAAACATTTAGGACTTTTACATACATGCACACACAGAGCACTCTCGCACCTCCTCCACAGGATGGCACATCAACCCCCCTACTGCCAAATTAACATTTTGCGAGTTGGTTCATGCAAAAGATTATCCAGTTTTCACAAAGCCTTCAAGTTTCTTTAATGCAACATGTGTTGAAATGTCTTCAGTGGATGTCGACCTGTCTTGAGAATCTTGAACATGACCAAATTAAAAAGATGGAAGCCAAACAGATGTTATCCACTATCACAAAAAGAGCAGCCAACACAGCAACATGACCCACTGCAGAGTAGTGGTCTTACTGGTTTTTTATATGTGCAAGCTGCCACCTGATTGGACCTGATGTGCGAAAGGTCAGAGCCTCAGGTTAGCTGACATATACTGTTAGAGGTCATGGCACGTACGCAGTTAAATACAGCATCTTATTGCTTGTTCATTCCTATGGAGCTTCTACTTACACAGATTTATTAAATGATCTGATTTTAAATCAAGTGCCAAGCCTCCTAATCTTTCCCTCCATCAAATATAGTACCTAACCTCTCTGCTCCCCCTCTACTTTTTCATTTCTACTCTCGTATTCTCTCTTCCCATCAATAAGGAAAGCGTGTGCCGAAATCTAAATTCAACAAGGAGACAACATACACACGCACAAAACTGCTTCTCTAGCTCAAATACTGCCAAGCTAGAAACTCTGACTGATTCATAGCTCGTTATTGCAACACTCAGCGATGTGGGGAAAGGAAGTCACAGAGCAAGTTGTGCTCTAGTAGCTCAAGTTTTACAAGTGCATACTGCATAGGATATAGTCGTGCCACAGTGTGGGGTTTGAATCCTTTCATGAAAGTGAACCTTGCCTGCTCCCTCTCTCTCCTCTGTATTTGCTTCACTGATTGACTCATGCAAATGTTGTTTACTGGTTCTGAAAATAAATAAAGAAACTGAATGATCTGTCACCACAATGCATCAGCGTGACTGTGCACGTTTTTGTAACGGCCTCAAACAACAGACCAGTGAACATTTTGTTTCCACTGCGCTGTCAAACTGAAATGCCAAGGAGATATCTGTAAACACACCGCAACCCAGCATTACCTATTCAGATGTAGTGATGTACTTGACACCCTCACTCCTCCACACACGCACCAACCAAGTCTGCTTTACCATTTCACTGATTTCTACTGAGTCAGGCTTGCAGGGGGGCACCAGTAAGCAACATATTATATAATAAGCCAAGTATTATAAAGCTGTTAATGCTAATGCAATTATAATACAGGCCTCAACACAACAGGACATCAAAATTAGAGACAAAAGACCATATAAGCACAGATTTTCACCCATTATTCACCAGCCTGATAATTGTTCCTGTTAATAAAGACAAATACAGGCTCTGTAATGCTGGTGCAAAATTCCTTCTTAATCATTTTATCAGGTATAATATGTAATCTGCAAAGTCAGTCATCATCATTGACAGCATTCTTTAATGTGAGCAACACACGTCATGTAAACTGTGTGTGTGTGTGTGTGTGCGTGCATGCACACACATGAAATAAAACACACACAGATAGAGCTACTGAACACATCCTCTCTTGTCTCATCTACACTGTAGTACCAGAGCAGATGGTTTGTACAACCCTGGGTTCACTTCCTGAAATAAAGAGGGCAAGACGGTGCAGGGGGGATAGACACTGTCCATCTCGCCTCATTCTGTCTGTTCCAAAACATTATGGTAGCCAGAAAACAAACGCAACACTAAATTTTAGAGTTCCAAAATAAGATGTATTGCTGTGTGGAGTCTCTGGTCTGATGCAGTTCAGAGCTGTGAACTCTCCCACAGCAATGAAACATACTCAGCTGTGACATGCTGTGATCTCTTTCCAGGTTCCAGCATGTTACTTCTCGACCCAGCAGCTTCTTTAAATATGTAGTTTGTTACCATTAAAGTCAGGGGAGAAATGAGTAGCAAATATACATACAACAGTTTCAAACTGGTGCAGGGCCGGGATCACAGTAGTGTGTCAGTTTCAGTCTTCATCTTATTGACCACAGTGTTTGACACAAGAATTTGTGACTGACATGTGTTTGGAGTCATTGTGTTCACAAAGATTATCAAGGCACAGAGATGCAAAGCCAAGGATGTTCATTCACAGTTTCCTCAAAACTGTCAGACATGTTTTTGTGCTCCTTTATGAGACACAACACTGGAAAGTTTATACTGTAGATGGCTCTAGCTCAACACAACCAAATCTTTATGATGCTAGCAGGACAATTACCTTTTAACTCAGCACCACCCGCCAGCTGTAGCTCTCTAAATGTCACTTTTGGCCCCGGCATATGTACATGCTGCTCCCACAGGAGAGTGATGTGGCACCAAGTCAGTCAGTACGCTGCTCACCTGTCTCAAGCCACATCACAGCCCACTTACATTACACACTGTCTAGACAATATGAAATGTGAGGAGTCTACGACAACTTTTCAACTAGTCCTGAACAGTGTTATAAAGATCACCAGATTTAAAAGATCACTTACTCTTATACCACTCATGTTTGAATTATCAGAGGAAATGTTACACACTACATTCTGTTATTTAGTTTCTTTCTCTGTGTACCCTGCTGCCCTGTTCAACATTTAACTAGTCACAATTCACAAATCCAGTTTCCGAGATACAGTATTAACTGAAATCTACTATACGTGTTGTCACTCACACTAAGCATCTAGGCATCGTTTCAGGCTCAGGTCTTTAATCCAAGTTAAAAATCAAAAATAGGTAATAAACAAACAAACAAACAAACCCTTTTATGAATGGAAACTGTATTTGGATGTTCAGTGTTTTTGCCTGCAGATCTTGAAAAAACTATTTTGCATCATTAACCTATTTTACTATAGATAGAGCATGGCAAGCTTCCTCATTTCATCTGAGTGCTCTGCAGATCTTTCACTTGGCATCAGCTACTGTACTGCACATGGAGTCCAAAAGCAACCCTAACATTTGCCTACAGCAGCAAATCTGTTGCCAGATTGGGTTCTGTTAGTCGAATAGTGCCTGCTTTGATTAAAACGAGTTTAAAAGTGATTTGATTTAATATGTTAACACCATCATAAATGTTGAATAGTTCACTGTTGCTTCTCTATGCATGCATGAAACATGTTTCCATACACACTCTGACACACACACACACACACACACACACACACACTCCAGTCTGATTTCATAGTGATCTGCAGAGCTCGGAAAGAAACTAATGGCACCACATTTCATGTAAGATTCACAGCTTGAGGCTATGAGAGTTAAACACACAAGTCAGCTGAGCAGCAGCACTGCTGAGGTCAAATCCGATTCAGACACTCTGCCCACACTGCAGAGCAGTCTCACCAAACCGCGGCAGAGAGGCTGAGAGAAGTGAGAGCGGTAGCAAAAACTGTTTAGCTGTGTGGGAGAGAAGCAGAAGCAAAAGAGTCCTTTTCCATTCATGGCATTTAAAAGCATCAGAATATGAAAATAAGGGTTTTTGTGAGGCAGAGAGAAAAGCAGGGAGAGGGGTTTAAGACTTGTGCAAGACAGGCAATATGTGAGAAATATGTGTAAATTAACTGTTGGGAGGAAGAGAGGAAGCGCGAGGAGATATAGTGACAGACAGAACAGACAAAGAACCTGTAGGAACTGTCAGAACACTGTCACCAGGCAGCAGATGGCATTTATTCATAAATCCTGTCAGGTGTGCTTGTGACATCCCGTCTGAATGAACAACTCTGTATATGGCTAGAAACTGAGGATCAAATTGGAAATGTGTAGCACAAACTCACTGAAAACATACTGCGGGCTTAGCAGAAGGTGCTTCAGATGGTGCTGACAGGACTGGCTTTATGAAATTACACAATATGACAGCAACAAAAGGTATATGAGAGGGGATTTTAAGGCAGAAAAGGGGGATTTTGTGGCTTTTAATGAGGCAGCAGGTGATCAAAAAGACTCAAAGTTGTTTTCTTATGTACAAAAAATGACTGTATGAAGACCTACCCAAGCCATCAATCTAAGTGTCTTTTGAGATAAAGTGTGCTTTTTAGAAGCTTTTACTGTATTAAACTGCAGATACATAAAGTTGCATTCAAAATTGCAAATGTATGGTCAACTCAGTTCTAATGATAGACTGATCAAGCTGTAGCAGATGAGATGGGTGGGTCAGAAAAGAAATGGCCACAAACATACAACATGTGAAGGAAGCAAACTACGCCTAACAAACAAACCAAACTGACAGACCCTACAGTCACTAAACGCCAGAGGTGTGAGACTCGAGTCACATGACTTGACTCAAGTCAGACTTAAGTTGAAGACTTGAGACTTGCTTGACTAACACTGGTAACGGACTTGGACTCGACTTGACTTTGACTTGGTCTTCACAACTTGAGACAGATTCAAAATGACTTCACTTTTTTAAATTAAATATTATCAATTTTCTAGATATTGAGAGGTTATGTTTTGTTTTTGAAACACAGTTTCTAATGCAACGTGCACAAACCTGGCAACCCACCAGAGCGCAGCAGACCAGCAGAGGGCAATGCAGGTCGCAGGATGCAACGATTATGGAGGGCTCTAGTCCAAAAATTATACAATTTGGATTCAAGGATTATGTTGTCTATGATGGCACTAAGAAGAGGACAGTAGTGTGCAAAGTCTGCAGCACAAAAATCTGCAACATAATCATCACAACATCCAACTTCACCCATCACTACAAAACTCACGAAGAAAGGTAAGTACATGAATGTGTCCAGCTAATGTTAGCCAGCTTATTGCCTGGTCATATGTTAATTGGAACACTAATGTTAAATTGAAGCTGTTAGCCTTGGCTTCAAATCGATTGTGCTTTTCTTTCTGGAAGAATTTAAAAGTTAAGGGTTAGTTGCTAGCATACAAACACACAATTAATAATTAGAGGACATTTGTGAACATTTCACTTACATTACCAGATCATCGGAATTTTGTGATTGGGATTTACTTGACTTATAGTGGGGACTTGTTTGATTTTTACACTAATATGGGACTTGCATGTGTGATTTACTCCCATCTCTGCTAAACGCACCACAATACACACACACACTCCTAACTCTGACATACACACCTGTATTTCATGCCTGTGTATTTCCCCGTTGATTCTTTGAGTGAGATGTGGCGTGGAGTGAAGGAGCCAAAACTGCGAGCGATAATGGCCACAGTGCGGAACTTGGCTCTAGCTTGGTTCACCACGTTGGGGCTGGTGGTGGTCTGCTTGCTATGGTCCCCATTGCCCCTCTTCAGGTTGTGGTCTGTACAGGCAAAGGACACCTGCATGGCTGAGCTTCAGTCGAGGCAGCAGAGTCCGAGACACAGAGGAGAACTCCAGATGGGACAGGAGGAATGACAACAGAGAGCAGCACGGAAGCCTGAAGTCTCAAAGAGTTCGTTTTTCAAATCTCTTTCAGTGTCTTGTCCTCTTCTATTCAAACTTTGATCTGTGAAGCAAAATAAAGATGCTCTTTGCTCTTACATCGCCTTCCATTTAGCAGAACAGGTCAATCCTCCAAAAGCCTGGAAAGATCAAAGACTCCTCAGTTCTTTGAGGGATCCACAGTTTATTTCTCTACTGGTCTTTCCTTCTCCTTTGGCCCGCCTCTGATGCAGAGCTCGAGGAATTCTCTTAACAGAGTTTCGGCTGCATGATGACAATTGGGAGCTGGGGAGGGTGCAGAGGGATGAAAGAGAAAGAGACGAAGATGCGATCCAGGCTCTGCGCTCTCCCTGATCTGAATGTGGGAAGAGAAATTGAGCAATAGTGTGTGAGAGAGAGGGGAGAGGAGGGTGGAGGAGGAGGGGACAGGGTCAGAGGATAGATAAGGAGGCAGAGGAAGGTGGAAACAAGAGGGGGGAGACACTGTCAGGTCCTGGCAGTGTGCACCATCACACCTCTGCCATCAGCTCTCTTCCCCGTCTTGTCACTTCTTCCCCTCTCCTCGCTCTTCTCCTCCTCCTTCTTGCTCCCGCCTGCTGATGTTAATGCGTGTCACTAATGTTCTTGTGCCCCGGTTCCCCTTCTTTCTCCCTCTTCTCTTTCTGATGTATGTTTTTTATCTGATATTTAGACGTTTCTGCTCTTTTTTCGTTCTTGTTGTTGATGTAGTTTTTTCTCAGCGGAGCGGCTCCTTCGCCAACAGCGCACCTTCAGGGGACTGAGAGGCATGTGGTGCAACACACAGCTTCCTCCCTCTCTCTTTATCTCACTCCCACTCTCTGTCTGTCTCTTTCTCCTACTCTGTTTCACTCACCCTCTCACTCTGTTTTATCATGTCACCTATCTTTCAAGGTTCCTTCCTCTCTTGCTCCACCAGTTATAGCAACCAGAGGCTGAAGCAGGAGAAATCTTGTCGCTGTAGCTGAGGCTCCTGTTGGTAGTTTATGCTTTGCTTAAAAATTCATTGGTCATATTGGCAAACAGCATACAAGTATATACTGTAACTGGTCAATTGAATCAGCCTTGCAGTATTTTGTGCATTTTCTGAATATATGCAAAGGTTTTGCAGAAGGAGCAGTATTTGGAAGTCAGAAACACACTGTACATTTGCTGCAATAAAATCCCTAAATTCCCCTCACACACTGTACATACAACACAGCTACAAATCAAGGCAAATGAGAGGGGAATGGATGAATAAGAAGGGGCTGGTGTGGGGAGATTGGAGAAAGGAGGCTGAGGTGTAGCAGAGCTAGGTAGAGAGGGAATTCATGCATTTAATGTATGTTTAATTACAACACATTTAAGTGTGTGCCTGCATATGATTATGACTCTGTGTGTATCTCTTTCTGTCTTTGTGCAAACATTTTGGACAGAATTTAGTTTAGGTTAGGGTGAGTGTTGGGGTTAGGCATTTAGTTGTGATGGTTAAGTGTTAGGGTAAGGAGCTAAGGAATACATTATGTCAATGAATGTCCTCACAACTATAGAACATCTGTTCAAAATGTCAATACAGTGCCTAAATTGGTTGGTCCACCACTTTGATCCAGACTGAAATATCTTAAAAACTATTGCATGGATCGCCATAAAATTTGTTGTCTGTTTAGTACTGCTTAGCAAATGTTAGCATGTTAACATGCATGTATATAAAATAGATGTTTCAATGATTTAAATATGATAAAATACCACCTAAACTGGTGAAAATATTAAGTTTAGATAAAGCACAGGTTTCATTACCAGCTATTTGATGATTTCAGAATACTCTGACAGTTTGATACTTGGTGCTACTGACAATACGTCAGTACAGAGAAGGTTCAATACTCAGCTCTATCCAACTACTGTCTCACAATATATTTAAAGTATAAAGCGCAATGGTTTGTGAGCTTGATCCATCTGTTCACACATGACCTTACCTGTAACAGCTGCAGTGACACAAGGGGAAATGGCTGTTGTTCCTGACCTCATTACTGGAGCTCCTTGTGCTAAACTGGCCTCATCTAAACAGGGCTTTGAAAATTGCTCAATAAAGTCTTTAGGGATAAAGTGGCTTCTGGAAACCAGGGCCAGAACAGCCTATTACAGTAGCTGCTTATATTGAACTGTGACTGAACTGAAAGTAGTCCATTGTTTAAACCTGCTGTATTTCACTGAATGGATTTCAACACTGCAGACATCCACTGTTTAATCTTGCAACCAGCCTTTTAATCAACTCACCAGCACCCCATCCAAGAATATGTATCTGATTTGATGTAATGTAATATGCAAGGTGTATTGTTGATTGTCTGTCACATGTGCATAGAGGACTGGGTCAGAGAGCACGTTTTTTTTGTTTCTAATCCTGTTTCGGTCATTTGAAACTCATCATAGTAGCTCCCTTGCTGCCATCCCCATCTCTCCCACCTTACTGAGAAGATGTACGCAGCCTCAGCTCAATCTCACACGTAATAGGAAAGCGGTTCTTCTGCAGCTCATTCCAGATCAATACTGTCCTGCTCCTCACAGGAACTGTAGATTGCCAACCAATTTCACATATGGAACTGGAGCTGGGTTTAGTCCTCTCCCTTAATGAGGAGTGTAAAGTGCTGAGTGATAAAAGTTTGTGGTTCCAAGGAGTGTTACTGTCCTGGAGTGTGTGCAACACATCAGACATCACTGTCAAAATAACAAAGCTGCTGGATGAAATTTCTGCTACTGTGAACACATAATTGCTCAGCTGTGCTTTGTGTTTAGTGCCAATTACTGTAGCAAATGTTAGCACACTAAACTAAGACAATGAAAGTGATAAACACTCCAAGCATTCGCATGTTAGCATTATGCTTAATGAGTATTTTATCATGTTCCTGTTAGCATTTTGCTCAAAGCACAGTGTATCTGAGTGCAGAGGGGTATTTGTTTTCTAGTTTAATTCCTGCAGCACAGAGAGAAGGACACAACATCACTGTGAAATTGTTCTTTGGACAGGACCCTTCAAAATGCCTGCTTTTTATACAGTCATGAAAAATAGGATAGAGGAAGGTTTATGCTGATGTGGCTACACATCAACGGCGATCAATATAAGCATTCAAAATCTATTACATATCTCCTCTGCAGCTCAGAAAAGAAAAGCAAAGACACTCTAAGAGGGCTACTGAGAAATTATATTTACTGCAGAGAATCTACAGTATGTATATGGATTTTCACCAAAACCAGTCGGCTATCAAGGCGCCTATGAGGTTAATGTATTTTCAGACTGACATATTTCTCTTGATTGTGGATATATATGGCCATTAAATTCTGGTTGGTGCTTTCATATGTCCTTTGGATGTTGGTACTTGGCCACCACATCCAAAATTCTCTAGATCTGCCCCTGCTGGCTACTACAATTAAATGTCCATGATATATAATTATACACATGTCCATGATATATAATTATACACATAGAGATTATATCCTTTAAGTCAGATGGGTCAGCACCGTATCAAGGAACAATGTAAAATGGGTGTAAATGAGTCATATACTCCTACCAGTAATAGAGCAGATGAAGCAGATCATTAGTCAGCATTTAAAGGTCACTTACTGCTGCATCATGACACCACGAGTCTGTGTGTGTGTGGAATAAAGTGGCAACACATAATTTGTGATAGACCATAACTATTAGCAAAGTAACACACTACACTTACAGCCTGGGACCTGCTCCTCCAGCCAAGTTATACCCAGCATGTCCCATAATGTCATGTGTACAGTACAGTGGTGTGAAAAAGTGTTTGCCCCCTTACTGATTTCTTATCTTTTTGCATGTTTGTCACACTGTAATGTTTCAGATCGTCAAACAACTTTATATATTAGTCAAAGATAACACAAGTAAACACATCATGCAGTTTTTAAATGAAGGTTTTTATTATTAAGGGAAAACAAAATCCAAAACTATATAGCCCTGTGTGAACAAGTGTTTGCCCCCTAAACCTAATAACTGGTTGGGCCACCCTTAGCAGCAACAACTGCAATCAAGCGTTTTCGATAACTTGCCATGAGTCTTTTACAGCGCTGTGGAGGAATTTTGGCCCACTCATCTTTGCAGAATTGTTGTAAGTCAGCCACATTGGAGGGTTTTCGGGCATGAACTGCCTTTTTAAGGTCATGCCACAGCATCTCAATTGGATTCAGGTCAGGACTTTGACTAGGCCACTCCAAAGTCTTCATTTTGTTTTTCTTCAGCCATTCAGAAGTGGACTTGCTGGTGTGCTTTGGATCATTGTCCTGCTGCAGAACCCAAGTTCGCTTCAGCTTGAGGTCACAAACGGATGGCCGGACATTCTCCTTCAGGATATTTTGGTACACAGCAGAATTCATGGTTCCATTTATCACAGCAAGTCTTCCAGGGCCTGAAGCAGCAAAACAGCCCCAGACCATCCCACTACCACCACCATATTTTACTGTTGGTATGATGTTCTTTTTCTGAAATGCGGTGTTACTTTTACGCCACACATAATGGGACACACACCTTCCAAAAAGTTCAACTTTTGTCTCGTCTGTCCACAGAGTATTATCCCAAAAGTCTTGGGGATCATCAAGATGTTTTCTGGCAAAACTGAGACGAGCCTTTATGTTCTTTTTGCTCAGCAGTGGTTTTCGTCTTGGAACTCTGCCATGCAAACCATTTTTGCCCAGTCTCTTTCTTATGGTGGAGTCATGAACACTCAGCTTAACTGAGGCAAGTGAGGCCTGCAGTTCTTTGGATGTTGTTGTGGGGTCTTTTGTGACCTCTTGGATGAGTTGTCGCTGCGCTCTTGGGGTAATTTTGGTCGGCTGGCCACTCCTGGGAAGGTTCTCCACTGTTCCATGTTTTCGCCATTTGTGGATAATGGCTCTCACTGTGGTTCGCTGCAGTCCCAAAGCTTTAGAAATGGCTTTATAACCTTTTCCGGACTGATAGAGCTCCATTATTCTCTTTCTCATTTGTTTTTGAATTTCTTTGGATCTCGGCATGATGTCTAGCTTTTGAGGATCTTTTGGTCTACTTCACTTTGTCAGGCAGGTCCTATTTAAGTGATTTCTTGATTGCGAACAGGTGTGGCAAGAGAAATTGAACTCAGGTGCGATAAACCAGTGTTTTGACAGGGGGGCAAACACTTGTTCACACAGGGATCTATAGTTTTGGATTTTGTTTTCCCTTAATAATAAAAACCTTCATTTAAAAACTGCATGATGTGTTTACTTGTGTTATCTTTGACTAATATATAAATTTGTTTGACGATCTGAAACATTACAGTGTGACAAACATGCAAAAAGATAAGAAATCAGTAAGGGGGCAAACACTTTTTCACACCACTGTATATGTAGATCTGTGCACAATCTTTAGGACCATCCAACTGACCCGCTGTCAGTGATTTGCTAGCTGCTGGTTTTATCAAAAAATGTTGTTTGTTTAAAATGCATCCCCATTTTTCAGATTCATTTGTCAGGTTGCTCATGTTTTGAGGCTTTTTTTTAAATACTATTTTTCTAATTATCTTCTCTGTTATCTTGTTTTCCCAGCAGCTGCCCCACAAACAGAAAGTGATGGCACATTCATAACTCTGAGCAGAAGGCAGTGAATGTGTCCTACTTTTGCACCTGTGTGTGTATGTTTGTGTTCTATGTCATGCTGGGTCCTGCGCTTTGTCACACACTACATACTGAAAGCCCCACGAGAGGCCCCACGCTAACTGTGTATATATATTTGAATGACTGTACGCGTTTGTCTTGTGATTTTGTACAGTGATGCATCACCACCCAACAGTATACCTGTAGCCTATCACACAGCATGGATTCATCCTCAGTTAAGATCATTTCCCCCGCAATGAAACATATTGTACTGTACATTACTATTATCACTGTTAAAAAAAGTCAAATAAGAGTCTGATCTATGAATAATCAGTTCTTGTGTTATCATCAGTTGCAGTGGAATGTCCCTAC
The DNA here is from genome assembly GCF_001952655.1 of Monopterus albus. NCBI lineage: Eukaryota > Metazoa > Chordata > Actinopteri > Synbranchiformes > Synbranchidae > Monopterus > Monopterus albus. The sequence continues at coordinate 1,631,827 of NW_018127926.1, forward strand.
CAAAGTTACTGATCATCTTTGGAGATTTTATTGAGTGACATTGATTGTAATGCAGCTTTAAAGACATGGACATTATAAGACTGGACTAAATGTAGTTTAAATGTAGTTTTTTTTTTTTTAATACACATATAATCTTAACTTGTTTAAGCAGCATTTCAGTGGCTATGTTTAAATTCATTCCATGTTTAAATAAGTTTATTAAAAGTAACTGATCAATTTTTAAATGTATAATTAAAGTCTAAAGATGTAGTATACAGTCGTTTTAAGATTGATTCTTGATTCCAACAGCTGCTTGTAATTTTTACCCTAATCCTTATGGCAGATCTGCACAATTCGCAGAGGTGACCGATTTGGACTTAATTTCACTGAAAGGTGGCATGTTTGCATCCCCGTGACACTGTCAAATATGTAGGGTGAGACATAGTGAAAAAGAGTGAATAACAATATAACAATTTAACAATTTCTTCTTTAAGACAGGTATAGCAGAGAAGGGAAGAGTTCGCTCTGTAAGGTTTAATCCTCAGTTCTACACTACAAATAAAGGCTTGCCCCCTGATTTACTGAGGCAGGTAGATTTAAAAATAATTTTTATATTTGCACCTCCATTAAAACATGTTTTCACTAGGCAGTGTAGCGTGATTAGGCCTAAATAAGCTGTTCCTCATTTAAATCAGGTGCACGGAGCTATTATAATAATTACAAACATCACAATACAGGTGATGGACAATCAGTTCAACCATAATATCAAGAGGTCAAGCTACTATAGCTGCTGATCGCTTTCAGAAAAATAAAAGCCAGACAGTAGTTTATATAATTGCATTTAGAAGCCGCTTATTCATTCTGTATGTTGTCAACCTGCACCATGAAAAATGTGGGATAAACTCTACTCCATCCATACAAAACTGGGTAAACTCTGTTGGTTTTTCCTGCAGCAAATGAGCAGAAAAACAATTCTCCACTAAAATCTCCACTCAGCTTTGCATAAAAGCCAGAGTCTCCACCATCCATTCACTGCACACTGAGGTGTGTCACGGTGGAAGGATGCACGACCCTCTGCAGCTGCCAGTTCCACTTACAGTGCCAATAAAACCACATCTCCTCACAGAAAGTAGCTTATGTAAGAGAGTGACTAATTACTACAGTAAATAAATCTACTGGTCCTAAAGACAATTTTAGCTGAGCTTATAATCAAGAATTCTTGCAGCTGTCTGGAATAAATTAACTTTCTTTTGTCTCAAATGCATTGTCATGCCCAAACAACACAGAGAATTGTTAATAATTTGTAAACCTGTTCAAAACTTTCTCTGGTAATACGCTGAATGTACTGTATAAACACTATACAGAACTTGACATATCTTCCTCATTCTGTCAGAAATTCTGTCAACGACAAGGAGCAGAATCTTTGTGTAATATTGCAATAAAGACCTTGACTAAAGCAGACAGCTTGATAACAGCTTTCTTTACTCTCTGCATCACCCACTCACTTACACCTAAACACACGCACACACAGGCAGGTCACCGATGGGTCATAATCCCGAGTGTATCCATTTAGTGGCTGGCATTGTTCACAGAGGAGCATTCAGTTACATCTAGGTGCTGCTGATGAAGATAAAAAGGATAAGAAGGGCCAGTGCGTCATGACCTCCTGTCTATCACTAACAACCAGTATCACCCAACCTCACCCCCACCCCCTCCTGGGACCGAGGACAGGCTAAACATATGTCAATTTGTAATTGAGTACCGGTCTGTTATAGTAAAAACCACAGTACATGTTGTAACTTGGATAGTTAGACATCTTAATACCTTTCAAGATATAATTAATTACATTTATTTTAATTCAATACTTTAGAAGGCCCAGTTCCAGGGTAAAATGTAGCCCTTGCCATATAACTGCATGCAATGGAAACTTAATGGCAATAAAAAACAGCACACCACCACCACTACAGCGTCAACTCCATAAGTTACTAAATGACAGCTTGTGTAAGAAACTATAAGCAGACGGCACAATTATAGCAACTTCATGCACACTTACTATTGATTTGGCATAACGCGTTTCACCATTAATATCTAAAAGACTGTATCCTACTTTACAAATGAATATCTTTTTAATGAACCAACAATATTCCACCAAGACAGAGGGGAAGGCCAAAATTAGGCATTTTAACTTTCACTTTTACTTTTACCTTTGAAAAGCAAAGGTAAAATTCATTCAGATTTTATATCAAACTTATCAAAACAGAAATATCAGCGGAAGCTGCAGCATGGGATCAATGAGGTGTTTGTTTTGTCATGAATCTTCACAAATCCATGTTTTTACCAACTTGGAATTGGATTCAAAATAGAACCATCCATTGGAACCCATCCCTAGCTCATAGTTTTTACTGCAACATGTGGCAGATGAGCTTTGAGTCTTGCATACCATTTCTTATGAAAATTGCCTTAAAACCAATAAAACCACGAGTTTAGTCGCCATGGTAATATCTGTGCATAGAGCCATATGAGCTGATACCGTGATATGACTGAGATGAAATGTTGTGCATGCACAAACAACAAAGGAGCTCATTATAAAGTGCCTGCAAGCAAGGCACTGTGCTCTTATACTTTTCAAAGAGCGCTTCAGCAATGCTGTGTGTGTGTGTGTGTGTGTGTGTAGGTTAACACTTCCTCCCACTGCAGCTCAGGTTATTACTGTGTCTGTTCAAGGTCACGGCTGTAAATATGAATGCATTGCAAAAGAACAATTTAAAGAGAGGAAATAAAACCTTTGGTCCCTCTCTGTTTTTGCTGTGTGAAATAAACCTCAGCATAGAAAAATGTTTACACTGAGAGAAAACCCACCAGTCCTAGATTCATAGTAAGTCTTTGAATTAAAGTGAAGGTGTCTGAAACTCTACATGGAGTGTTTACAGAAAAAAATGTCTGAGAGCAAAACTGTACGCCACAATTTTTTTGTAAACTTTTGTCTTTTGTGCCTAAATGCATGACATAATGAGGTTGTTCTCCAACTTGCACCATGTAATAAGCACATACTCCTACACTACCTGCACCACAATTAGCTATTTGTTGCAGAGAGCAGCGTTCCTGACTGCTAGAGAGTCTCCAGATATGGACACTTGATAGTCAGGAGTGGTAACAACGAGAGAAAACCGTCATCTCCATAATAGCATTGCTATGGAAACAGTATGGAGGCGTTATGTGTGTGGGAAAAAGCAGCAATAAATTAACACCAGGCAAGAATAAAGATGCCAGATGGCAACCAGGCAGCATCTGGAGGAACAAAGGGGGAATCACATGGCAAGGTTTTCTCAAAAAGCACAAAAACAAGTCAAACTTTAGCAAAATACACCAGCGTGTATGCGGAGTCTGTGTCAAGCAAACCAAAAACCAACATGCATTTGACTTTAGTTAGGTTATGAGTGGGACATTCTAGCACACGCACACACCCACAAAGGAAGAGAACTAGTAATGTACAGTACCGTAGTCCTGGATCCAAAAAATTGTCTGATCTACAGTATCTGATCTGAACTGTGAGTTTAGTGATCTGTTGCACCCCTACTGTTGTTAGAGTATGTTTCTATGTATCTATATGTATATTAATACTCTGAAACCTCCTGCAATATGTTCAGGACCAGTGCTGTTGTTTATGTTAATCACTTACTCCTACAACTACAGTAAACGGCTGTGGTGGAGTTAGTCACTGTAAGTAAAAGTAACAATGCCACTGTGCCGAAAGTAAAGATCATGCATTGCAAAATCTTACTTCAGTAGAATAAGAAACATCTGAACATACTTGATGTTTTTTAAGTAAAAGTACTCATTATGCCAAATGGTAAGTTTGACAGTAACATACTTGTATTGTTGGATTATAACAGCTAATATACACTGCCCAGGCAGTATGCAGTTCAGTGCAACACTTCCATCTTAACATCTTTGTTTATGAAGCTCCAAATATTTCACTTTTTGGTGAAATAATCATAAATGTACAAAATCAATTATATGTTTTCTATTGAGGACATATTTAAAAGTGGTGTTGTACTGGACTACATTATATTCAGAGGTGTTCCTAATATTCTGACCCTCTCATAAATGTAGCTGGGAAGGCCAAAAATATAGAGACATTTTAAGTATAGTAAATCTACTAAAAGATGCTTTCCATCACTACAAAACAGCCAGCATTGATTATTGATCTGAGACACTCTGTCTGGTCTCCACACCTCCACCCTCAGTTTTCACCTCACTACATGAGCAGCACATGTTGGACTTGACACAGTAGAATATAACACTGGCAGTTCATCATGCTCTGCCCATTAAGAGCATAGCAGAACCTTACTTTTCCCCGTACTTCATAGCTCTCACCTCTACAAACACTTGTTGGTTATGGTCCAGGTGTCATGATTGAATCCACTTAAGTATGAGACAAACCGACACATAGCCCAGAGACTCACAGTGAGGCTCTAAAGGAAAGCCCATTAGACAGAATATAATTTTGATCCAGCCTGACAGGTTACAAGGAACAAAAAGAAACCCATGGACGCATTTAGTTCCACTCAGCCTGTAGGAAGATGGGAGTGAAAGAATAAAACTGCCTGGAGTCTAAAGGAGCTTCATGAATTCTAAGGAATCTTAAAACAGACAGTGTGAATTTGTTTGCTTCTAAATGGCATTCATTGTCGGATCTGGACAAAAATCACATAATGCAGTGGAGTCCATATGACATAACACCTATGAGCTGCTCAGAATCATGTTTCTTTTTCAGCAGTTAAATGAAAATTGGTGCACAGTGGGGTCACAGTATATAAACCCCCTAGAAACAAACTCATACTGGTTTGCTAAGCGGGTACATGTACACTAAATCGCAGTGCAGAGCTCTGCAGAAAGGAGTCCTCAGACCTGCAGCCTGTTAAAGGATGAAGTGAAAAAGAAAATGGTCAGTTCAACTGTATGAAAATTATTCCTTATGCAGCTCTGGTGAGTTCATTTGTTAATTGGATTATATCAAACACCTGTGTCTAATCTCATGTGCATCTCTCTCTGCTTGAATTTCATGCTCCAATTTCTTGATAATTACTGACTGGGTGAGTATAATCAACATTGTTTCATGCTTTTACTTTGCATTTGCATCACCTTCTACATGAAGGCTGTTTGTGACTGTGGATGGTCCTGGCTGTGCTTTGGAATTGTCATGAAGTGTAATTCGATTTTTGATCATTTCTGGGAATTATTGTAAATAAAAAAAGAGTACATAAATAAGTACGTTCAAGCTTGGTAAAGCCAAGCAAGTGATTTCAGTTATTCTGGCTGATAAGACCACTGTTCAGGGCAGTGTGAGCATGCACAGGGGCAGATCTATAAAATTTTGTACGGGGTGGCCAGACTGTGTTTGTTAGGGTGCGCTCTAACACAGAGTGAGCGAGCAGATAAAAAGCGGACCCAGGTGGCTGGCTTTGGTGCAAGCAGTGAGGTTTATTTACAGTGAAGGTAGTGACATATATACACAGGAGGAGTAATGAGGTAGATGACCAGGTGTCAATCAGCAGCAGCAGAAAAACAGTCAGTGGATGATGATGTACCGGGCTGCGGACGCAGAGGTCACTCCTGGGCTGGTCGAGGTGGAGGTGATGATGGCTGTAGACAGAAGAGCAGGGATAAACTGGGTAAGGGAGACTGTGCATCGACCTGGGAGGCGGTGGCTGGTGGTGTAGATTAAATCCAGGGGGGTCCAGAGGAGAGGTCCGAAGAGGAAGAAGACACTAGAGATAAGTATGGAGGAGACTAATGAGGAGCAGCTGGTGAGTAATCAGGGAAGCGGGGCAGGTGTGTTGAATAGTGTAATCAGTGCAAGGGCTAGGCTAGTGTGAGGAAGAAGAAGAGAGGAAGGTGTAGCTGGGCAAACCTGACAGGGGCATGGACCTAGAGAGGGGTGGCACATTTGAAATGCATGTAAAAAGAAAATTAAACCCTTAGCTCTATGAAATAATAAATCATACATTATTTAGAATCAAATAGTTTATTATGTGTAAAACTGAGACACACACAGTGCTCTCTTTAGCTAACTTTAGCTGTACTCCTGATTTACTGAGGACATAAGGTGGCCAGTGCCATGA